>NW_005843449.1:0-6926 GCF_000455745.1 Alligator sinensis
TTGGTGAGGAAAATACCCTCCCTGCTCTCACCGTGGCTGGTAGGACTCATCTAGCAGCCCTGGTGACAGCACAACTGAACCCATTCTCTGTTTTATAGCAACTGCACCCCAAATTTCTGGTGCCTAGTATGTGGAAATGAATGCAAGCACATTGTTATAGCATTTTTTTATAGCTCCCAGTTATCTGCTTAGTGTCATAACTTCTGAGAGCAGAATCCAGCACTACAAAGATAGGAGAGAGACATGCAAGGCAAGAAGGGTTTTTTCTTCCCCTAGATCCCGGGAAGGATAAGTGAAACAGTTAAATTTGCCACTTGTTACCTGCAGAAATGCTTAAAAATGTTCAGGTTTGGGTCTTGTAACATGCTGGGGGCACGGGCCGTATGTGGCTTTTGTGTTATATAGCACCCACTGAAGCAGGAGCCTCATTTTAACAGAGCCATCTAGGTGAGACTGCAATACTAATACCAGTGAGAAGCTCCACAGCGGTGTCAGGCTTTAAATACCTCGGCAGGGATATCAACGCACACACTGCAGGAAGCACATTGACCCTATCGGTTGATCGAGCCGGAAAGACATTTTTGTCGGGGTCAGGTTATTCCATACTTGTCCATTATGTCTTTTCTTTACCTGTCCGTGGAAACTGCTAGTGCTGGCCACTGTTCCAGGCAGGCCACTTGACTCAAAGGCCTGCCGGTTGGACCTAGACTGGCAATTCCTGGCTTCCTGCTCGTGGCAAACTCTTTTCTCAAGGGTCACAGGAGATGAAGTTTTTTTGGAAGAAAGAGAGACCTTTGTATAGGGAGGGAAAAGGAAATAAAATGAGCATGAAAGTTCAGGGAGAAGTGAAGTGTGACAAAGATTAGCCCACACGAGCACTGCAAAGGTCACCCTGTCTATTAAGAAAATTCCTTGATGTCTTTCTTGTATAGCTTAAGCTATAGTATTTTAGACCAATATACTTTATACATGGAAGTGAGATTTACAGGAGAGGTCTCGACCTTTTAAAAGGCATTGCTATTTCAGAAACATAAGAAAATGGGTTTAAAAATGTTCAGTCACATTAAATAATGCATAGATACCTGGAGAGAAAACAACAAATCAATCGCTATTGCAAGTTTACCTCTGCAGGTGTCCTCAGGAAATATCAATTGTTTTTTGGTGCTGTTTCTATTATACCTGTCAAATGGTTTGGATCCTTTAAAAATGGCGATTCATTTTCACTTACGCTTTTCATTTTGGAGAGGAACGCTGTACGCGGGATTCTTGGTAGTAGCTTAATTCTGAACAAATCTTGGACGTTCAGTATCGAGCGTAGAGAGGTCCTTTACATTTCAGAAGAGCTGCAGTTGTGAATGTTATCACAGCTCCCCCCTTTGCTCATAGCAAAAGGCTCCACAAGGGCAATATGGTATTTTTTCCCCAAAAGTAATTTGAAGTAAAGCAGCACCAACAACAACCCCCTTCACATTTTCCCCTTGATTTGATAGTAAAAGCCTGTTTAATTGATTTGTGTGCATGACAAGAGGTTGATGATCAACTTGCAGAGGGTAGGGATCGCCCATCCTTGACGGTGTTCAGACCTCCTCTTGTCACTCAGTTTTACAGTCTCGGGGCACTCCTGGATCCTTGCCTGCACCTGCATGCTCAGGTGATGGCATTTGCTAGAAATGCTTTACGCCACCACCCCGTGAGAACGCTCTGATCCTTTCTTGCCGAGTACGAGCCGGCCACCATCATCCACACCTTCATAACCTAAGGAATAGACTGCTGCCATGTTTTCTACGTAATTCTGCCATTGATGACTCCCCAGCAGCTGCACCTGGTGAAAAATATGGGGGCCTGCCCTCCGATGTGAGTGCCTCACCAGGGGTACATTGCTTTGCTGCTCCAGAGCCTGCACTAGCTTTCTGGGCACAATTCAAGGCACTAGTTTTGATTTATAAGTCCCTACAAAATCTGGGCCATAGGTAGCTAAAGGAACTACTTTCTCCCTTATAACCAATCTTGACACTTGGGGTCCATTAAGAATCATCTGTTGATCTGCTGGGTTTTATAACCATTTATAACACTTTCCTTCTGATGTGCCTAAATTAAAAGCATCTTTGGTGCGCCATGTGTATTTTATCAACTGTATAGCAGCTATTCATTTATTACATTTTTACCAAAAAATCTTTTAAAGTGAAACATGACCGAGCGTTTGATATGGGAGTCACTGAATTCCACTTTGTATTACATTCACTGGTTTTGAATAATACAGCCCACCATGAGTGGTGCCACTAAGTCAGCAAGACTCTTCAAAGAGTGAAGGGTCCAGTGGTAAGTCCCATACTTCCAAGTGTCTTTTGCCATGGCGTGAGGGAGGTGCATTGACAAAAACCTGCTTGGAAATATCAGTTTAAAACCTCATCTATTTTGCTTGAGTTAGATTAGGATTGGAGAGAAGCTGGGAAGCATTAGACCATGGTATGGTGATGGAGCTAGGGTGCATAAATACCACCTTGCAGAAAAACAGTGAGGAAGGGCGGCTGGTCAGTCTTGCGTGAATGTGCAGTTTACATCGAGTAGTGAGTTACAAATGATTTGTGAGTATTTACTGAATGAGCTAAAGCTCTGTAAATATTTGCAAGTCAGGGTTTTGAATTAGTTCATACAATGCTTGCAAGCACTGGGATTTCTAATCTACTTATCAATGCAAACATTCATTTAACCCTGACATTATATTAACACTAGGTTACATAACTTGCTGAGAAAGCCGTGAGCTTTACAGTCACAGTCGCATGGAGTCTAGACACTTGCACACGACTAAAATGCAGCCCAGATCCGTAAAGTCAATCTAAACCGCTGTGTACGGCGCCTCACTGACTTGCCTGGGCTATGGGGTGAGTGTAATGGGCCACTCACATGGACACTGAAGCCCAAGGGCTTCTGGGTGAGGAGCTGACTGCAGGATTGATACTGAAATGTTTAAGCTGAGGAACTCAATCAGAGGTGATGTACCTATTTCACAGGGTACTGGATGAGTGTCAGGAAATATGGTTTTCTGTTCCTAGCTTTGCTACTCACCTCCATACATGAGCCACTTTGTTGCTCCGTAATTTCCCTTGTGTACTTGGTCTGTCCTGTAGATATGGCATGAAAGCTTTTGATTTGAATGTGCTGTGCCTAACTCAATAGCACTGCAATCGAGCATGTAATATGTAGGTACAATTATATTACAGATAACACCAATAACTGTACCTGATCTTATGGAAGTCCATTTAATTTGGTGGACTATTTTCCTTAGTTTCTTCATAAACTGCTACATTTAAAACAAACAAACAAACAACCTTTTTTTTTTTTAAAAGGTCCCCGTGGGGAAAAAACCTTACATGTTGCCCCATACACATTTTTGTGATGTTTGCTGCCTGACCCTCGTTTTTCTGGGCACCAAAAGAAAGCTTTCATCGAGCAACTCTTGGTGCCCGTGTATATTTTCCCCCATTGCTATATAGTGGATTTCAGTCTTATACGGGACTGAAATATACAGCTCCTTTTGATGTACTTTAAACATTACCATCTTTGCAAAGGGAAATCATTCTTGCCCAGAGATGCCGCCTTTAATTTAAAAGACTAATAGTTAATATGATGATGTTAAAATAAAACAAAAGGGATAATTGAACACTGGTGGCATTTAACAACAACTAGGTTTGGTGACATTTGACCTGAAGGTTTTTGATTTATGACATGTGAGGGCTGCTTTTGAAGTTTTGTGATAAATAGTTAAAATAATTACATGTATATAAACTGTACTTTCCCAGACATAATAGACAAATTGCTTTTCAATTTTACTTTTTGTTGCAGGAACTATATTAAATTTAACAGTTTAGCATGATTTGTCAGAAATGACTCATCAAAGAAAAATAAGGGCTTTGGGATGCCTTTCTAGACCGGTGCTCCTACTTTTCTTCAGCTGGAGTAAATTGGTGTCCTGCTAACGTTAGCATGCCTGAAAAAATGCAAATCTGAATACACCTCCGAGTTTGGATTCTACACTTTCAAGGCCATCGTCTTAGGTGGTTTCATGCCCCATCTAGGTATTTGTCACAACAGATAGGAATTGCCTTCCCTTTTCCATTGTGGATATAGTTTTCCTTATGTATGTCCCACCACTTCCTGAATTTAGCTTGGCAGAAAATTGTCGCTCTTTGAAACCATACAGTAATGGCAACAGCAAGCTATACTTTATCAATAGATCTGCACAGAAAAACCTTCCCTATGCTATCTGAAATCAGTTGGGAGTGATATGCTTTCTGCTTTAATGACAAATGGGAAGCTCTGCTGAGGGCCAGGAATTTGGGCCAAGTTTCATTTGTTTGAGTGATCCCAGAGTAACTTATTGTTTCTGGCTTTGATTTGGGAATCTCGGTGGCTTTGGCTGACTGTGTTTTAACCTCTCTGTTCAATGCCGATCTTGAACAGGAATCTGAAGGGCATGGCAAGAAGGGACATATCGGTCCCTAAGTAGAAATCAAAGGTCAAATGCTCTTGGAGTTGTTCTGGGGGTCTGTGGTTAAACTGCCATCTTCAATTCATCCTTATCCCTCCATTTTCTTTTATGGGAATAATACTTAACTGCCTCCCCATACTGCTGTGAAGCTTAATTACCCGAGGTGTGTGAAATGCTTTGAGATCATTAGATGACATAAGCTTTTCAGGTGCAAAGTGGCTGTGGTATGATCTGGCCTTTTGTGCATTTGTTTTGGCACCAGTGATCAAGGAAATGAAAAAGGCCTGTGCGCAACCAAGCAGCTGCCCAAGATCTAGGCAGGTCAGAGATCTGGCAGGGAGCTGTTGATTTGCTGCTATTGAGGAGAGCGAGTTTCCAAAAAGACAAAAAGGTGTGCTGGGTGCTGCATAAAATAAGCTGGTCAAAATGTCCATATCACAAGCACAATATTCCAGTTGGTTAGTTTTGCTTGCAGCAAGCAAGACATCTCCAGTAAAGACAGGATGCTATACCAAGAACATCCAGAGCCATCCTTGTTAAAAAAAAATCTGTTTATTAAAATAGTGCTGAAAACTGCACTTGCTAATTAAAAAGTAAGTAATGACTCATGCTAGTGCAAGAGCCCTCTGCTCTGGACTTGTGGCTGGATAATAATGGTTAGCTGTCTCTGTCTCAGCCCATTACTTTCTCCAGCTGTTTATGGTCTTATTTGAGTAGCTCAGTACGTTAGTTCTTGTTCTTGTAACCTCTGGGAGATCCAGTGCAGGGCATGTCTTTAACTAAAGGGAGTGCAAACTGCAGCTGTTACCATGTCAGATTTGATGCTTCAAAGCGAAGAGCAACCGGCAGCAAGGGGGGAATTACCTTGAGACTGGGCACCAGTTTATCTTGTTCCTCTCCCTGTTCTGCAGGGGAGCTGGCACCAGTATAGATATGAAAGAGCATGTAAGATATGAAGAGCTCAGTTGACCTAATCCACATTCGTGGATCTTGTTTTGAATTCAGAAATTGTTATACAGTCTCCATTACTATGGTATCTAGCACCTCCCTGCCTCTCCTGGATGAGGATATCTATGTAAATGCTTGTGTCCACGGTATAATGGAGAGCTGGAGCATGGACAATCAGGTTTTTCAAAGAGATTTAGGTGCCTAACACACAAATCTGCAGATGCTGGTGGAAAATCCCGGTAGGCAGGTTCGGTACCCAACTCCTATGAACTTCCAGACTTACGGGAGACCAAGGGTGAATCTACTGCCGCTGCTAAGTCATGGATAAATTATGTTGCCTTATTGTGCCTATTTCCCAGCCTGTAAAAGGGAATCTAGATACCGATATCCTTCATAAAGACCTACAATGAAATGTAAATATGCTGGCTGAGTATATTTAGAAAATCATCAGAAGCACCCTTTACAACTATTTGGAAAAGAAAAAATGCAACAGAGGAGGAGGGAAGGAACCCTTTGTAGTTGTTTGATACACCTAGAGATTATATACTGGTATTTAATGATCAAAGTGTTTGCAACAATAGACCTCTTGCAAGGGCTTCTGGAACAGAAAAGCTATTTTACTTAATAGAACTACTGATCAGTATATCAATCTGCAAGTCCCGGTTGAATGCAGAGTGGTTGAAGGGACGGAGGGCAGGCGTGAGCTAAGGAGATGTTGATTTTGTTACCAGCCCTGCAGCTTTTGTCATCCAGGGGAAAGTCAGTTCTTCTCTCTGTGTTTCTCTAACTCTTGCCATCTGTTGTCTATGTAGTTCATAAGGGGCTTGAGCCAGAGACGATTTATGATATCAGGCGCTTAGTGCCATGGAGCCCTGATCATGATATCAAGCACTTAGTGCCATGGGGCCCTGCTCTTATTTGGTACCCTTGCAGTACAACGCATAGGCCAAGTAGAAATCAGAAGGATGCTTTGTGTGTTAACACGTGTTAATTGAGCCTATGTACCCAGATGGCATCCACTCCCCACTGCAAAATGTGCCAGTATTCCTGGAGCAAAGCACAGCGGAGAGTGTGCGCATATGTGCGGGAGTGTTGGGGTGGCAGGGAGTTGCCTTTGAGTGTTATTTGTATACAGAGTCTGAAAAGTGTGTGTTTGTGTGTGTGTGTGTGTGTGGTTAATCCAGCCCTTTGAGTGTGTGAGTATCAGTGTTGTTTTACAATAGTGTCTGGCTCTACAAACAGTAGTTGTGCTATGTCATGCAGACTTACACACGCTGAACCCTATTAATAGGATGCCTTGGACTTTAATGTTTGCAAAGAGCAAATTTCACATTGAATCAGGTTGTCAAAGTGGCTTGGTGCAGGAGGCCAAATCTGTGCCTGTCCCACCCTGATAGTTGATGGGTGCTTCACTTGGAAGTGCTTCAAAAAGCTGAATGCTTCAGCCACGGACCGGCGTACAGCCCGCTGCCTCGCTCCCCAGCTGGAG
>NW_005843449.1:6997-23303 GCF_000455745.1 Alligator sinensis
GCCAAGCAAGAAAGACAACCAGGGTCAATTAACCCCAGCAATGTGGCCATCTAGTCTCCTCTTGAAGGTTTCCAGGGTAGGTGATCGGCTGATTGCACCACCTCTGGAGGGATCTTTTTCCACAGTCTGGAGACCCTGACTGTGAACAAGTTTTTCCTAAGGTTGAGCCTGAATCCATCTTCCAGGAGTTTGTGGCCATTCCTCCTGGTTTTCCCCTCGGTACTATTGCTGTGCTGCACAAAATGCTTGTAGGATGTGCTGCAATGATGATTTGAATTTGCTGGATGAACTACAAGGTCCCCCCAATGGCAGCATCCTTGAGGATCGTGTTAGCTCTGTCTGGTTGCAGAACTAACTCCAAAGGACCAAATGCTGTAGTACTTAATGAAGCAAATATCCTTGTGAACTCAATAGGTGTTTTGTCCTTTTAAGCACAGCAGTCCCGCTCCCAAAAGTATTGGACGCAATCATGGCTTAGTGTTTTTAAATTTTTGGCTCCTGTCCACTCTTCTGTACCGTTCAGGTTCTGTTTTCCTCTCTCCTTATACCCGGACAAATGAAAGCGATTCATGTACTGCTTTCTTTTTTTGCAGTTGCTGTCTCTCTTACAGCTGACCTGTGTGCTCTCCCTGCAGTCTAATCTGCACAGATCCCCAAGGTCAGCCTGATTTGAATAGCACTTTCCAGTTTTTGCATGGTGCTTCTGCATGTGTTGTAGTGCACAAATGAAGTGCATCGCCCAGAAACAACCGTGCTGGGCTAATTGAGTTAGCTGGGACCTGTGTTTAGTCTGCAGGGCATGAGGGATCTGCACTTCATAGTGTGAGTGTTTTCCAAGCATGTAATAAGTGGGATTGTTTAAAGCTGTCAGGTAACTCATTGTACAAGGCGAGCATGAGCAGACCTCATCGTGTTAGCTTGAATGGACACTTTTCCTTTTAGCGGCGTTACCCGAGTCCTGGTGCTAATTTTAATAGATATTTTAAATCTGTTAAACCCATGGCTGACCAAGAAGGCAGACCCTTTGGGGAACACAAGGCAAAGCTCCTTTGCACCCATTCCTGCAACTGGGTTATGTTCCCTCCATGCAAATTGATGGCTCCTGGTTCTTCATCCTGTTGGCATGAGGGGGTTCTCCAGCATCTGGAACTGGCTATGACTGGGGCAAATCATGAATTGTAACTGGGGCAAATCCCTGAGGCTTGATTTGTGGAAAAAATAAAAGGAGCATGCAGTTACTAAGATTTCTTTTGCGCATGGACTAAAAAAGAGGGTTTCATCCTGCAAGTCCTGATTCGGGTAAGTAGGTCATAGATGCACAAGAACTGCCCCGGAGACAAAACCGTGGCTCATTTGTGGAGAAGTTTTTGTAGCACAAGACTTCTTGTGTGTTTACATCAGAGCAAAAGAGGGATTGAACATCGCTTATCCGCTCCCCAGTATTGGTTGCACTTGAAAGGGCGCTGACGTGCAGGGATAATATAAGGCGTTTTGCTTTGTTCTCCAAAGGCTACTCAGGAGAATATGATCACGTATGCTTGCGGATGCTAGGGGGATCTGATGTCAGCATTCAAAACTGATGGAGAATACAGAGAACCAAGATGGTCAAGTTGGAAAGAATTGCATATCTCAAGACCTCTGTCCCTGGACTCGTAAGTGAACATCAGCTTTAAAACGTAGTCCGTTTTCAGAAAATGCCCTCTACTGTTACCCTCCATGCCTGCGAAAATGAGTTCAGCAAACCATTCCTTTGCCCCATGCCAGGTCTGTGCCAAGAGGTAGCCAGCCACCGTGTGTCATCATGGCAAAGTGACCTGAAATGATGAGCAGCTGGGTCGGAGCAGCATGATTAAGTCAGTGTCGGCGTTGATAGCCAGACTGAAAAGTCGTTATTGAGTTGTTGTGTCCTTGAGCGTGCCATGCTTCTCTGGGTATTCCTACTTGTAGGGGCATCGTTGTGATAGGACAAGCAGGAGTGCTCTGTGATTTGGTCTCTAGCACTGTAGGATGTATTTGGTTGTGCTGGCACCACCTCTGCAAGCACTGGAACGGCTTACCCAGAGAGGTGGTGCAACCTCCATCCTTGGAGGTTTTTAAGGCCCAGCTTGACAAAGCCCTCCTGGGATGATGTATTTGGGGCTGGTCCTGCTTTGAGCAGGGGCTTGGACTAGATGTGACCTCCTGAGCTCCCTTCCAACCCTCGTTTTCTATGATTCGATGCATGTGCTATGATTCTCTGCGTGCTCCTACTTCTAGGGGCATCTTTGTGATGTAACAAGTAGGACTTCTCTATGACTCAATTCTCTAGATTTGTAGGGTGTGTTTTCCTGTGCTGCTGGGTGCAGGAGGAACCCAGGGTTATTATGGAACCATTCTTGTCAGGACAAAATTGCTTTGTCAAAACAGACTTTCCTTGGCAATGTCATGTTTCTCACCCTTACTCGCTCAGGTGCTCTCTTTATTTTCCAATGCCATCCTGCACTGGGATTTGGATTATGCTATGCCGGGGTGGGCAAAGTGCGGCCCACCAAGCCATTCTATCTGGCCCACGGGGCCCCTAAAAATTTAGAAAATTAATATTTATCTGTCACTGGCTGCCTGTCATGCGGGCCTTGATGCCTTGCCAAAACTCGTTAAGTGACCCTCTGCTCAAAATAATTGCCTGCCCCGTGCTATGCTAACAGTAAAGGGAAACTTGATGTAAAGGAGGTGAAAAGCGCAATACGATAGCTAGTTATCTTAAGTTGTCTAGCTGTTGGTGGTAGGTCTCACATGAATAATCGCCCATGCACAAGTGCTGCATACTTGATTTTTACCCTGGTGTTGTGTATATTAAATATGTGCACTCACCCAGCAAAATGTGCACAGCCGGCTTCTTCCTTTCCTTTACCTGGATCGCTCTCTTGAGCTTGATATCTCAGCGGTGACTTGGAGAGAATAAAGTATTGAGTGGGGAGAATCCATTCTTGCCTGCGGTCTCCCACAGGAGGCAATCTGGTGCTTTGGCCTCAATGTGACCTACAGAAACATCTCTTGACAGGCAATCAATGGTAATTTCTTCCATTATAAAGTGTGTCGGCTCTGTCCTGTCAGGAATTTAAACCTTATGTGTGTTTAAATTGCCGGAGAATGTATAGGGCTGCTTTTGAATGGGGATTGGTGTGCTTTCTCTGGCCATAAATTCAGAGCCACAGGTCAATTCTGGCAAAAGCAATAAGGACCCGGTTACAAAATGAAACAACTGTTTTGTTTTACTATGAACTCTTGTAGGTTTGTTCCATCAGAAAGATATTGCGTATGTTTGCAAGGCCAGTGTACGTTTCCCCTAGACTACTGAAGATCCAACCTCTGTATTTTTTTGCAACCAAAATGCTGCAAGTGCAGATTAGAAGGGCTAGCAAGGAAGCAGACCTGGTTCTCCTTGGTACACGTGTGCTCCAGGGGCCTGGCAGAAAGCAGTTGTGCAAAATCAGGTGCTTTTTTCCTCCGCTGGCCCATTGCTGTGAGATGGTTCACTGTCCTTCTACTTTATTTCTCAACTTCAAACTTGGCCCCCTAGACACCTTTGGCATAGAAACACTTTTCATAGGAGATTTACAACTCTTTCAAGTTGCCTGTTGGGCAATCCGTGTCTTTGCTGCCCCCAGCCAGCCTCTACTTATATTTTTCACTGCTACATAAATTCCCACCTTATCTTTTCTGTGGCGGATCCAGGGTAGAAAGAGGTTTCCATTGCCTTTATACATTGTCCAGTCAAGGACATTGAATCATCCTCTTGAAGGCTCAGGACAAGTGTTGTGGCTTCTTAACCTGGCAGGGGAAATCCCACATATCTGTGTCTAAGAAGACAGCTTTCCTGAACTGCTTTGCAGGAGAACTGCTCTTGTGGTGTGGTTCAGTACCCGCCGAGGTGCAGCTTCTTTAAGTCCAGTTTATGGAAATGGGAGTCTCCTCCCTTGCTTGTTCCAAGGGCCTTATGACTAAAGGCAAGCACAATTTGAGGGCATCCGAACCCCAAGCCTCTGGGCTTGGGCCTGCAAGTAGGATGCCCGCCAAAGTTTTGGAAACCTCTGAAGCCCCAGGTGTGGGTGGAGGATGTTTGCAGGTAGTAGGGCCACTTATGGTTCTGGACTCTTGAATTTGCAGTTAGTTTTGGCTAATGTGGCCTCGGATACAAATTAAATTAAAAAAAAAATAGTCTGCTGAATTGGGATTGTAGCATTTTGGACCAACGTATAAACAAATGAGGCTTCAGGGCAAGTGAAAATCGGATAGCTTGAGTCCAACAACTAGTCACAGGCATGTGCCAATATAGCTCGGTTCTAGTTCTGACAATGGGATTTGTTTGCAGCTTTTCACAACAGAGTGGAGCAAGCAACCCCCTCAATAGGGAGTCCATCCTCCTATGTCCAGTACTTCCCTTGGAGCGCCCTTTGCAGTCTCTGTGAACAAAGCACCCCTGGACAAATAGGGAGATAGTTTATGCAAGCTTATAAAAAATGCCCTGAAAAACTAAATTAGAAGTGATCATCTGACATCATGATAGCCCTTGCCAGAGCATCTCACTCAACTCTTTATTTAGAGAAAAGAATTGCTGCTTGTCAAAGGTCTGATCCAGCTTCTACTGAGGCCAATCAGAGTTTTGCAATGAAATTAATATGAATTAAATCATGCCGGTGCTCGAGACCTTACAGACAATGTGCTGGCAGAAGTAGATAAGTAGATGCTGGGGTGGGAGGGAGCAGAAGATAAATTATTCAGATATCTGAAACATTTTAATGTCATTAAGTAATTTCATCTACCAGGCTTTAGAGATGTGTGTGAATGTTCACATGCGCTCTGTATAGAGCATAGGACTAAATTAAGCATTCAAAGTGCTGAACGCTTCCTAAGATGTGCTCAGTTGTGGTGCTAGTCTTCTCAGGGTTTTAAATGCACATGCCAGGGGTGACTGTGTTTCAGCAGAGGTTTGTTTGTGCAGAGGAATTGTTTTTGCAGAAATAACCTCGGCGTAGATATTTGCTCTTTTTCAGTGCTTTCACATTTCAGTTGGCCCTGGAGCAGAAACACCTGAATGGTCTGGGAGAATGTATTGCTTTTTAGAGTAGGGAGCCAATCATGCAAAATGGCAATTGGACTGGTAGTGTTGTACATGCTCTTCGCGCGAAGCAAAGTGGAGGCCAATGGGACCTTATATCCATACTGCATGGGGTTCACCCTGCCCTGAGCTATATTAGGTTATTGACTCATCGTATCTTTGTTCACCAGTACTGGGAGCATAGATGTTCCCAGGATTATCACCGCTATGTCAGATGGAGCAATGGCCAAGGCACAGTTGTCACAGGATGGAGCAGATGGTCAGATGGAGCAAACGGTCACAGAACAAGGAGCAATGGTCTCAAGTTGCAGCAAGGGAGGTTTAAGTTTGATAATAGGAAAAACTTTCTCAGTAGGAGACTGGTGAAGCACTAGAATAGGTTACCTGTTGAGGTGGTGCAGTTTCCATCCCTGGAGGATTTTAAGGCCCAGCTCACCAAAGCACTCACTGGAACGACCTAACTGGGGCTGGTCCTGTTTTGAGCAGGGGCTGGGCTAGATGTGACCTCCTGCGGTCTCTGCCAAGTCTCACTTTCTATGATTCTGCAAGTTGTAAGATTTGCTGTATCCCATAAGCGAGCTCAGATAATTGTCCTTATTTTGCACAGGGAGAAAGTGGGGTGAAGAGAGGTTAATGATGATTTTATTGTGCTCATACACTCTGGCAGTGCTTCTGTGGTCCCTCTTCTCTAATGGCTTAATGCCCCAGCTAGACTTAAATTCATGAGCATTAATAATATTGGTCTTATATACATCTCAAAGCACTTTTAGCAAAGGAGGTTAATCTGTGCATTTCTATTCCACACAGATGGAGAAGCCAAAGTGCAGAGAGGCCCAGATTCATGCAACAAACTGGAGTCATGGCTGGAAACTAAACGCAGGTCGACCTAAGTGCAGGGCTTTGTTTGTTAGGTCATATTGCATTTGCATAGGAGTATCAGTGAGGCTACTCGTGTGCTTTCTAGGACACCAGGCATCAAACTCCCATATGGTAAAACTAGAAACTCAGTGGTAATTATCCATATCTGTCACTCAGACCTGTTACTGCAAATCCCAGCAAAGTGAATGCAACTATTCAAGGAGGAAGGTAGAATTTGGTGTTAAAATAGTGCGAGTATTAGGAGACCAAGTATTTCTTTTGAGTTAACCTAAGAGCAAAGACTTTTGAAATGTTTAATCCAAACACAAAATTGTAGAAAAAATAAAAAGTTTCAGGCCAAGCAACATAAAAAAAAAAGCAAAGGCGTTAAATTTCATGACGAAACACCATTTTGGAAAAGGCAAAGATGATTCGGGATTTTGGGGTGGGGGGAGGGATGCCATTTTAACAAAAGGAAACGTTTCACTGAAATCATCAGGAACTCGTCAAGCATTTCAGTTGACCACAAACTGCACGTTCTCGGGTGAAAAATGTTCAGGTGAGAAACTTCACTGAGCAGAAGAAGGGGATCAAGCTTGTCCGGGTGCAGAGGCTTTTCCAATCCAACTTGAGCTTTCTCAGAGTTGAAGTGAAGCTAAGGTCTTGTGATGGTCCACAAGGTAAAGCTTCCCTATGTGTCTACTTTAGCAACTGATGGGTATGCTGGCTTCAGCTGGGGTTTTGGTAATCCACTAACTGGCATCTTTAGTGGTATCCAATCAAAAAATATAAGGAATCTGTCACAAAGAGTTACCCCAGGGTGCCGTGCTTGTGGAACAAGACTAAGGCACGCTGGGGGAGCTTGCTACATCTCTTCATACCTATATCTCATGAATACACAGAGGACTTATCTCTTTCTTTTGCTGTGTTTGCAGATGTCAGTCTGGCACCTATCAGCAGCACTAGAGCAGCGCTAATGGGAAAAGACAGTGCTCACTGAAACCCATCTCTCTAAAATAGCACCAGCTAAAAGCCAATTTTGTTTCTCAGTGGAACTAAAAAACAAGAGTCCCTAATTTCCCAGAAGATGTAAAAAGCGTTAGTAGGAAGTTATTGAAGATACCTCTTGATCTGCTTTCTGCAGGAATGGGAGGGAGATGTAAGATGGTCAGCCACAATTTCAGATAAGGGGCTTGTATCAATGATTTTTTCACTGATGTGATCAATGCTTAGATATTATACAGACTGCAGCTTTTGATGTGTACAGTGTTACTTAAATTGCGCATTAGCAACTGCTGTTTACCATGAGGCATTTACATTCTGAATGATGATATGACTGTACACCAGTAGCTCTACTTAAAGAATGTCAATTTAATCTGGCATGATGTCTCTGAAGCTGGTATCATAGACATCATTGTTCTCATTAAAGATGGGGCACGGAGAGGCTAAATGGCTTTGCCCATAGTCAATGGATGAAACGGAGACTAGATCTCAGTTATCCTAGTTTTGAATGCAGTGCTTTAGTCATTACACCAGTTTTCTCCATTATTGTACTCCACACATTAATGAAGACCCACTTAGCTCTTTACCAAAATATATCTCCTGCATGCACTGGCATGGTCTTCCAAGCAAAAGCAGCCATAAACTATTAATCTAATAATAATAATAAAGGATATTTAGTTTGAGAGAGGCAATTTCCTGAAATGTGTGTTCTGTGATGAGGCTTGGACAAAATCTTGGTATTAAACATGACAGATGTAGTGACAAGAATATGATTGTATCTGCCACGCTGGGTATGGAGATGTGAAATGGGTCTTAAACTTGAATGCTTCCAAATTAAAGGAGTGATTTTGCATCTGACATCTTTAGTCAATTGGACGGTGCAAAAAAAAAATGGCCAGAGGCAAAAGTTGGCTCTGGGTTTGAGTTCAAGTTTTGACTTTCCTCCCCACAGAATTTAGATTTGGGTTTTTGAGGTGTGTCTGCCTAGCTAGTACTGCAAGTTAGCACTATCAATAGGTCAACTACATTAGGCAAGATTATTTTAAAGGCCAAAGAAAATCTCACATGAGAGGGTATTTTTGCTGAAAATTACCTCACCCCACCACTGTGATACACACCAGTCCTGGGACTTCTCTGATGGACTGGTTTTTTTGTGGGAGGTGGGAGAAATTGTTTTTTTTCTAATTCCTGCAGTGGAGAAATAGACCTGTTTTAAGTTGTCGTTTGTACATCAAAAGTGTAAGACTAGACAAATTCATATCTAGTGGCAACTATCAAGTCTAGGTAGGGTCCAAGCTCATTTGCATAGTCCAGGCATTGTTACTTAGGCTCTCTGAGGCAGAAACCCTGGAAATTGTGGGTCTCGCGATGGGCTACTGAGGAAGAAGTGGTCTCTGAAATGGTTCTTGAAGGTTTCAAGGATGATGGTCACCTTGAAGCCTGTAAATTGATCCAAGTCTCATTGTCATCTGGGATGTAAAGCTTGTATTTCCCTATTTAAATTTTTCAAGATCAGGTCCTTTTTTTCCCTTTTAATTTCTTTTTTGCAGCAAGTCTACCTTTACCCTCCAGCTAATCCTTTCTTGGCTACTTCATGGTGGGCTCCACACAGAAATAATGTATGACCACAGAATGTGGTGCACATACTCCAACAACATCAGTAACTTGGCCAGGTTCACTCCTGTCATTTAGCTGTCTCTACCCACGGTTACACTTGACTAAGCATGTAGGAGCATTGTATTAATGTATAGCCTGGAAAATAGATGTACATTAGCATCCTGTAAGACTTCACTCAGAGGGCCTCCTTCACCCATGGTGTGCACTTTGGTTGGTGTCTAGAGCCTGAGCCCGAATTGAGTCAATATTTGCAGTTTAGTCTAAACTGCAGAGATTGAGCTGATTTGCAAGTGGATAGACATTCACTTTTGAGTCAGGCAATACTGACACATGCCTGCAGTGGCTCAGGCTAGAAGCTGGGGGCGCTAGAGCAAGCCCTCCCTTCCCTTTTGCAAGGACGTGGCCAAGCCCCAGCAGGATGCAATGATAAGGGAGAACTTTAAACCCCCACACTGGCCTGCATGGGCGACTGGTGCCTCCTGAGTCTGGTGGGGCACCAGATTGCTGACAGGGGTGGGGGGTTCCCAGCGGCTGATCACTGACCAGGAGGTGGTCCCCCAGAGGCCCATTGCCGAGCATGGAACCACCAGCAGCAAAACTGGAAGTGCATTTCCACCGGCACTTCTGGTTTCATAGCTGACACTTCCAGAGGGTGCATGGCCAATCTCAGGCAACCCCCTATGCGTCACCAATGCTAGCCTGCACAGTCCCCAGCTGGGGTGTGCCTGGTGGGGTAGAGAGAAGCAACCCTCACCAGGCTTTTCACAGCTCACTGCTCAAGGAGCGGGAGTGTTGTGAAATCCTGGCCCATGGCTAGCACTTGAAGCAAAGGTGAGTGTGGGGAGGGAGCACTGTTTGTGTGGAGTGCGTGCATCTGTGATGGCACTGAGCTTTTCATACTCTCTGCAGCAAACTGACAGGCACTGCATTCATTGCAAACCAGGTCATTTCTTGCACCTTTCTGTCCCTTCTTGAACACTGCAGATTGTGGCCTTTGAAGCAAGCAAGCAGGGAGCTTGTCAGAACACAAAGGTTATCAGCCCATCAAGAAAACAAAGCTTCTCTCATTAGTTCAAGCTCTTCCAAGGCATGTGTGAGGAAGAACAGAGGGACACTACCAGCTGATCTGCTGATTAGTTCCAAAAATCCATAAGCAGACACCATTCTGTCTGCCTTTGTTGTGAAATTGGACACACACACCCACACACCCCAGCATTAGCTAACATAGGGGTGGCATAGCCAGATGCTGGCTGGTGTTTGTGCCACTGTGGTCCCTCTTCTGGGATACGAGGGGTCCCTGGTGGAGTACTGAGTGAGGGGAGGGTGGGGCAGGGGGAAACCAGGCAGATGCTGCTGTGCGTGCAGTCCCCCACCTGCTTTGCAGCCCGTTGGAGCTCTGGCTAGGGAGGAGAGGGGTGGGCCCAGCCCTACTCTCTGGAGCAGACAGTCCAGATGTGCACTGAACATCTGTTCTGTTACAGGTTGAAACCAGTTTCTGATCTCTTCAACAGGTTTATGTGTAATTTCTGTCCCTAGCCATTGTCTTCATATTCATCAGTGTTGGTTTAATTTCATTTTAGCAGCATTTTTCTGGATTTAAGATGCAATTTGACCTTTAGGGCAATACTTAGGGCGGATGTTCATTTAGAATGAAAATTACCCTTAGGCAGAGAATCCTCACACGGCTGACAGTCCCCTAATATCTCACTTGATCTCGTAAAACTATGCTCTGGCTTTCTCTTGAGCTTCTCCAGAGGTGCCTTTTATGTTTTATGCAACATGCATCTCAAGTCTTGGTTTTATATTTAGGTCCCAGGTGGTCAGTGCTAGCAGTTCACGTCTCATACCTACATATTCCTTTCTTGCGGGCATGTACTCATGTAAAAGGTTGAACTCAGTTCTGGATGTCTCCTAGCCCAGGAGTCAACTACCACTGAGAGGCATTGGATAGAGATAGGGGCAGGGGAAACAGCTTTTCTGGGCTGTGGGTTTTTTTTTTCTTGATTTTAGGAAATTTCACCTCTGGTTGGAATTGAAACGTTCTTTTTTTTTTTTTTGATGAAAAAATCAGACATAGGGGCATGAAGTGGGAGACTTCATCAAAGTTGGCCCTAATTGCATGGAATATGTCCTTTTTCCCTTTGATTGTTTTAGTGGAATGGTTCTAAAACACCCAGTTCAGTCTGAGTTCTGTCTAATTGCACTTTCCTGCAAACCTTCTTTGTAATGTTCTGGCCAAAAAAACACGCTGAGAAATTTCCAGCATGCTCCAGGTTTGAACATCTTTCATTCCCATTCAAGTCCCCAGATAATGAGTGAACACAGCACTTTTCAGAGGCAGATCATTTGATGGGCAGAGCCGGACATTGATCTAATTCCAGGCTCCAGATCAAATTCCTCTCACTTAATCCTATTTTGAGGCTTGATTCGAATGTGTAATAGCTGCCAAATACTGTCTATGCTTGGCATAACAAGACATAGTTAACTTTTGGGAGGGCATTTCTACCAGTACCAATTGTAAATTCATCTGGTATTGTCATCATAATGTATTGTACATTAGGGGTCACATATTCAGAAAAGCCAAGGTCTCCTTTAGGCTTTGAATAATATCTCAATTTGCAAAACGTCTCAGAGCCCTGTGGCTCTCACAGTGACAGTAATGGACAATATTTTCAAAAGAGTTAGGCACCAAGGCACAGAGCTCTGTTGAAAATCTGGCTCCCGTGCAGCTATATTTGGTCTGAACTGCGTTTTGTTTCATTTTTAGATCCCTGGTTGTGGTTACACTTCCTTGGAACAATCATTATAGGACATATTTCCCGCACACTCATGCTGCCTTAAAACTCCACCTGTCTTGCAAGAGGAATGTCTCTCGATTTTCCTAAGAGCTTAGTGAAGGTGCTTGGAAATGCCTGTGATGAGATTATAGAAAAGCCTATAGATAAACGTTATTCAGTCGACAGGGCAGGTGGAATTTTACAGCTCTTGGTCGCAGAGTCAAATTTATTTTGAACAGGAGACCTGGGGCTCTCCAATATGTAAATCAGCTTTCTAGGCAGAGCCACAGAAACAGAAGCAACTGTGAATGTAGCTGGTATAATTTGGTTTTCAGAAATAGTTAAGAGTTGCTCCTGTTATTCTGACATACCTGGAACTAGTATCAATTTCAGTGGACGATACCAAAAGCTAAGGATGCTATCACCTGGTGATACGTGGAGACCGATTTCAAGCACGACCAGCCTCTAATCCAGGGGTGGGCAAAATGCGGCCCGTGGACCGGACGCGACTTGCGGGGCCATTCTCTCCAGCCCACGGGGCCCCTAAAAATTAAAAAAATTAATATTTATCTGCCCCCGGCTGCCTGTCATGCGCCCCTCAATGGCTTGCCAAAACTCAGTAAACCGCCCTCCGCCTGAAATAATTGCCCATCCCTGCTCTAATCCTACCCCAACATTTCATTCAAGCTGGCTCTTGATTTTACAATAAACTGCTGCAAAAGTCATGTTTATAATAGCTGACTATCTTTCTAATATGCCAAGTCAAAAGCTTGGCTCAACACCTGTGAAATACTGGAGTTGTGGAGGTTCACGGGTAGGAAGGTGTTTGAGATCTAAAGCAACATGGTGTTACATAGGCCCATCCTTTCTAAAAATATCCCATGGTACCAAAGTCAGACTTCTGTCTGCCTCTGTAAAGAGACCGTTTTTGACCTTTGGTTTTCTACACTTTTGGAGCTGCCAATTGCTGCTAGACTAATAGGATGCTATTGGTGTTTTGCTTAGTCATTTTTCTCTAAAGTATAGATTAGGGAAGGCAGCAACAGTGACGGCGTCTAAGAATTAATTTCATCCTGAAGTGTCCACCACATTCAGAAAGCTGAACTCGGAAGTCAAGGAGTGCCTTGGGTTGAAATGCAGTCAACTCCCCAAGTAATTTTACCCTTTCACTGCTCCCTGAGCAAGCAGGCATTTTAATGCAAGTTTCCTGAAAACGATCCCAGGGCATAAGAGGTATCAGGAATGTAAATGAACCACGACTTTCTCTCTGGAGCTGCTGATATTGTTCTGGATCTTCTGATAAGGGTTCAGATTTCCTTGCTAACACGCTGTATCTTGGGCCATCTTTAGCTGCAGAATGAAGAAAGAGGCAGTTTGGAGGCATCGGGCAGAGCATACCATTTCCAGACGATATGTTCAAGATGAACATTTTGAGATGATAAACAGGAAGAGACTGTGGGGCCTGCAAGGAAGCACTGGCAGCACTGTCTGAATTGCATGCACAACTCTGCCTGGTCTTTTTCAGAGGATGGTACAGAAGTCAAGCAGCCATTTCTCATTTCAAACCAGCTGCAGTTGCACTTCAGAGTACTTCATACATGATGTCTGTCCCTACCCTTTCAAAAGTATCATGTCATTCAGCTCCCTTCAAAACCAGGGAGAATTTTATCATTGGCTTCAATGGGAGACATTAGACCAACGCTTGGCATTCATGAAACCCGAATCTCCCATGCTTTTCCAGCACTCAGTAAATAATAAGGGATTCCTCCCATCAAACAAATAATAAAGGGCACCCTCATGGCTTTGACTAGAGCTGGAGGAATTCTGTATGCTGAACAGATCCATAAATAAGGACGAACACATTTTCCCCTATGGGTTGTTCACAGGTTGGCAGCTGTCAATACTAGCTATTACGATTGGTTTTGTGTTTCCTATTAACACAATATCTAATGGTAAAGTCTTAGATAGATAGGGACTCCATTGTACTAACAGAGTTAGATCTTTGTGAGCAAGGTGAGTAAAATCCACAGCTTCTTTGCTGTGGTAGTCACAAGCTGTCCTAGTGCCTGATGTGCTGCTTATGGGTCTTTGGCATTAAATTTGTCAGTATTAATGTTAAAGTTACACCTGTTTTATGGAAAGCTCTTGGCAAATTGTTTGTGCAGCTGGATCTTTCTAGATCTGTATGTCATGATATATATAAAAATAACCTTGTACCCCTAGGATAACATTTGCAAAATTACCTTGGCATGTTCGGATCCTAAGCACTACTGATTTTTTCCCAGTAGGATTTAGAAGTTTTTGCACATAAAACTTGTGTGTGTGTGTGTGTGTGTGTGTGTGTAAAGCAATGGAGGTAAGACTTAGCCAGGAGAAAGAGCATATGGCCAAGGCATCCATAGGTCAATCTGTAGCAAAGAGCCCCTAGGATTTTGGCAGCGGAAGCAAAAAGCCTGTGCTGAAAAAGAACTTGTGTCTAGTATTCCTTGAGAAGGAAAAGTGGTTTGATTTCCTTGTTACTCCACTGTCTATAATGGATGTGAGCACAGTTCAGCTGACACAGTGTGAGGGGTTGCCTTCTCTGTCTGTGGTTCAGGTCCTGGTTTCAAGATTTCATGTGCCAACAAACTTGCTATTATCAGTTATTCTAGTTGGCTCACATGAGAGTACAACAGGACTTCACCAGCGGTGAATCAAGCTCCATGGTCCCTGGCAGTTCCCCCACCCTTTTAACCTTGATCTTCCAGTAGGGTTATACCATACGTCTGGTGCTGACCACACCTCTGATGCTTTTTCATCCCTGCAATCCTCTCCTTTTCTGTGCCAGTCAAAGGCTGTGCAGCCCCCGGAGTCAATCTAGCCCGTTGCATCTAATTTCTGTCCTTCCCTCTTTCTCCAGATGCTCCCTCAGTGCATGCTTCTCTGTCTTTACCAGGCATTTTTTTTGTCACATCCATTATTGGGTAGGCAAGGCCTGCATCTCTTGCTCATGTCCCTCCCCTCAAAAATGTTGCCTTTTATTTAAAAAAAAACAGGTTCAAAACCTTGACATTTTTCACGACACAGTTGTTCTTTTATGGTTGGCCCTAATCAGTTGGCTGTAGGCTCGCACGAGCCGCCTGATCTGTGCGTTATCAGAGGTAAAGTTTAGTCCTGCTAGATTTGCTGGCCCTTTTCCTAAGGACCTTGGCGTCTTCACAGTTTGAATTCCCCCTTCCCCCTTCCTCCAGGCTGCTGGATGGTGGTCACAAGACTGCCACAAGAAAATCAAACACCTCTAAGGGCTGGCAAGCAATTAGGCGTTGAGACAGTGGGGTGCTTGCGGTACCCGATACCAGACCCATGCCGTACAATGATAAAAGTGGTTAAAATTGTTGGCAGAGTCCTGATGCGCTCATCATCACACGTGCACCTAAGAAAGCCCTTTAAAGAGAGGCTGAGCCAGTGAAGGCAGGATACTGCATCTGCATTTCCATTGACCTAGCAGCTAAAAAAAACAAAAGCCTAAATATCCATCTAAAAAGCAACCTGTAAAAGGAGCACTGAACCTAGGGAGGATGTTCTGCATGTGACATCCTTACATTTCTCCCAACAGGCATCCAATTTCACCCTAAGGCGTTAAAAATGTCTGAGCCATTCAGCGCATGTGTAAAGTCAGGAGCTACTGCAAACGTCCCCCCTTGATACACAAATACCCCCAAACAAGTTTGGTGACACCTCCAAATATCCTTAAGGCCCATCATCTGTGATTGACCTATAACTGCAGAAACGCACAGTCTTTACACCTAGACCATCAAGAACAGGAGCCAGGCAATGAACGGTTATTCTGTGATGATTGATTTTTTCCTCCCTGTTTTGTTTGGACTTTAACTGGCCCACAGTCAAGGGAAATGCTTTGAAGAAACAGTAGAAGAACTAAGCAGATTTGTCAGCAAGTTGTGCGCAGTCCAGACCAGAAACCATCCTGCCACCCAGCCAACAAGTGAAGGACCCACACTTTGAGGCTGGACCAGAACTGCTTCCTGCCTGCGTTGGGTAAAGATCTCGGTGCAGCTGACATAATACTAAGGACTAATAGATTATTTTAATTGGGAAAGAGCCTTTGCTGTCATTTAGTTTTGTAACCTGTTGGTAGTTACCAAAGCAAGCCTTTCTGCTATTCATGAACTGAGCATTATATCAATTCATAAAGCACTAGGTTAGAAATTCGGTTTTTAAGTGCAACATTCTTGTGAGGCTGTTCTGAGATAGAACAGGCTCACCTTGACCATTGAATTGCTGTGCTTTTCAGAGCTGCGGTTGGACCCAGCTGCCAAGCATTCATTTTATATTTAGTGTCCGTGCAGTCTATTTGTTTGTGCAGGCAGTCACACCTTAGTTGGGGTTTTATTTCATGCTAATGGGTTCTGCAAAGCAAGCTCAAGCTGGAGCTGTAGAAGTTTTTATGAGGCCGTCATGTTGCAAGGTTGTCGTGGCTGAGCTAACAAGTGGGTCTTCAAAAGAAGTGTTTGTGCCACAGTGCCAAGCCCCAACATAGCAGCAGCATCCGCAGAGCTAGTAGCCCCGAGAAAACAACCCTAACCACCTGAATGCCAGGGTCGTTGCTTAGCACCCCTTTCACCAAGGGGTAAAAGACTTTATAAGCCTGAAGACCAAGAAATATCCACCAGGATGAACTTGAATTTATCAAGCCCCTCTGCTTCGCACAGATCCTGCACCTCTCTGGGATAAACAAGGTCCTGGATTGTTCCACTTAAGTGTCTTGCACGCTCCTCTCCCAGCAAGTGCAAGAGAGTGGAAGGGTATGGCTTGAACTGAAGATCTGGTATTGCTGAGTGAGAAAGAACCAGGGGTTTTATCGCTGACTTTGTCCTTTGCCTTTATGACTTATCCGGTGCCTTTCCACATGCAGAGAAGTCAACGCAATAATAAACAGACCACCTAGTGATTTCAT
>NW_005843449.1:23681-27025 GCF_000455745.1 Alligator sinensis
TTGGCTCTCACTCAAGCCACAGTCAATCCAACATAACAGATACAACTACTGTGGGTTTACATTAGTGCAAGAATGGAAACTGCCCCGTTATTAGTTCTGTCTTGTTTAAGTGGGACCTACAAGAAAATTATGATAGTGCTGGTGGAAGGTGAGCCAAATCAAATGCAGCATTCAAGTAGCAAAGACCGTTTGCCACAATCCTCCCTTGCAAACTTAACGGAAATGTGCAGTGTTGTTCTGCAGCGGCCATTTGTTTTTCTTGGGTGGGGTTAAGTTTTTTTCAATGAAAAATGGAGCAAGTAAAACATTTTGCAAATCATCATTTATTCCCTGAACTGTTCCTTAAAACTAATCTGAAAAACTGAAACATTTAAATATGATGTTATTAGAATGAAGCCTTTTGGCCTGTTTTATTCAAAATGACATTTTGGTCTGAAATTTATTTCAAATTCTGGTTGAACAAAATGTTTCTGAGAACCCCAAACTGATATTCTTTCAAGGTTTTTTTTGTTTTTTGTTTTTCTGTTAAAAAACCTTACAAACGAATTCTGGGTCATTCCCCAAACATACAGTTTTTGTTTTGTGTTTGGCCTTTGTTTCTTTTTTTTTTTTTTTTTTTTGACCTGGTACCAGACCAGGAAAACACATCAGTGGTCAACCCACCTTTAGTCCAGATATGCTTTATGTGGCACACTACCAAATATAATGTGCATCTTTGCTAGTTTTCAGGAAAACAGCCAAGTCAGTAGTCAGTGCCTGGGAGCTGTGAAAGGGTGTCTGAAAGTAGAGTTGAGCCCCCTTTGGTTCTCTTTGGTTTATGAGTCCCTAGGTATTTTTTTTTTACCTTACTGCAATTGGCCATAATAGAGAGAGGAGATAGGAATTTCATATGATAGGTTGCATCTTGACCTTAGCTATATGAAAGTGGCTCGTTAATAAAAAAAAGGGATTCTCTAAATTTACACCAGGGTCTCGTGACCCTTCGAATACAATCTGGCATCCATCTCAGTGTTACCGTGAGGCCAAAAGATCAGAGCAAGGAAAGATTTGTATGAAGAAGTAAACTGGATTACTGAATCAGTTTGTAGTCTTGTTCTCCCTTTCTCTTCCCCTCAACATGTTGGCTGTGGTTAGACTTCACGTGCTGATGGTTGGCAGAATGAATTACAGTCTCTGTCCAGAACCCCGTCCAAACTTGTCTCAATCGCAGTTCTATGGCTCTGGTTTGCAAGATCGACGCATTTGTATGCCTGCGGTCCTCATGTTTCCTTCCCTTGAATGCACCTTCTCTTATTGCCTTGCCATATCCTGCTTGCTATCCACACGTTAGATCTGCCGCATTGGGGAACAAGAGTGGAGCAGGAACCAGATTGTCCCTTTTGCAAAACACTGATGTTTCAACATTTTTCTTCATTGTGCAGCAGAATGAAAATAGCAGCAACAACAGAAGACTTTTCCACGATGGAACAAAAGTAAAAAAAGTTTCCTTCAGCTCAGTGAACATATTTCAGTCCATTTCTGATTTCTTTTTACTTATTCCATGTGCCCGCCTCCATTCAATCAGGCACTCCCGTGCAGCCTTAGCCCAGACTATGGACCGCGCCTGTCCTGGGCTTGCCGGTGGACCCCACAGGTTACCCCTGCTGACGTCAGGGGATCCCCTTAACTCGTCTGCCACGACTTGGAATGTTATTTCAGTGGAGGGGTTCCCCTTCGGGGCAGCCTCCAGGGTTGTCGCACCTCCTGGCGGGCACTCACAGGGCTCTGACCTCCCCTACACCCCGGTCAGCTCTCCCCAAACTCTGCCCATGGCTAGCCAGCTACGTGCCTGAATCTTTGGGCCTTGTTGTACAGTCCTTGAAGTCCTCGGACCTGGTCCCGCCAATCCAACTCCCTACCGCCCTATACTGATCACCCTGTGACGTGACATGCCAAACCCACCACCGTGACAACTGATGCCCCCAAGCTACTGGGCCAGGAGGCCCCAAAGGGTGCCTCTGGTCTATGAGCCACGTGGATTCCCCTGGGCCCGGGTTCCACAGCCCCGGCAGCTCACCCCACTCGGGTATTGAGTCCCCGCATTTTCCTAGGGTCGCAGTGGGAAATGTAGGTCACCTATACAGTCCCTCTTTGGTTCTTCGGCCGCCCTCTGGTGTGGCCCGACGAGGCCCCATTGGCCACGCCCCCAGTTACCTCCTCTCCTAAGCTTTAATGCTGGTTCCTTCTTTGCTCTCAGTGCCGGCATGCCCCTGACGTTGCTCTCTCCCCATGTCCGCTACTGGTCTCTCCACCGGTGCTGCTGCTGGGTCTACCATGGGTGCTGTCGCTGTGGCCTCCGCCGGCTCCTTCGCTGGTGTGACTCCTGGCTTTGCTGCCACCTCTACTGACAGCGTCACCGCCGACTCCGCCAGCTCCACTGCCGGCCTCACTGACGGCTTCTCTGCTAAAGTTCCTGCCCGTGTTCCTGCCTGCTCCATTGTCGGCGTCGTTGCCGACTCTGTTGGCTCTCCTGTCGGAGCCTCTCCAGACTCCGCCCCCGACTCTCCATGCTGCAAGGCGCGGCGGGCGAGGCCCCCTGGGCGGAGCCCCTCTGGGTGAGGGCTCTCCCCTCAAGTCTCTGCTCGTCAGCTGCCCCGCCACATCATGGGAGCCACTTTTTATCTCCGCCGGGCGGCGTCTCCCGTCCACGCTGCTCAGCCGCAGCTGAATATACGTGTGGCTAATCATCCGCAATGGCAGTCTCGCCACGCGTCTCCCCTCCGGCTCTTCGGGCTCTGCAGGAGGTAAGTGGGGCACTCCTTTAGCCTGGGGCCCTCCTGCAACCCCAGCTCCCCTGGGACATTCCAGAATATAGAAGAAAAACATTAAAAACATGTACTGCAGTGGAAAAGTGAAACATTCAGCTCTACAAGGAGCACTCTTAATTTATGTTTTTTAACCAGATTCTGTCAAAATGGACACACCCCCATGCAAAATTTCACTCTCAGTTCATTGACATTTTCCAACAGAAAAATGTCCCAATGCAACTTTTCTGACCAGCCATATCAAAGCCCCATCTGTAACTTAGTTTCCCACATTGTCTTTGTCTGAGTATCATTTTACCGCATTTGGACTTTCCTAAATATAATTTTCCCGCATTTGGACTCCATTGCCCCTGCGGTGCTGTGGATTTCTGCAGATTAGATCATAGAATCATAGAAGTAGGGTCAGAAGTGACCTTGTAGATCTTCAAGTCCAACCCCGTCCCTGGGCAGGAGGGAAACTGGGCTCAAGTGACCCCAGCCAGGTAGGCATCAAGCCACTTCTTAAAGACCCCCAGGGTAGGAGCCAGCACCACTTCTCTT
>NW_005843449.1:27834-33550 GCF_000455745.1 Alligator sinensis
TGGTCAACAGTGTCAAAGGCCTTGCTGAAGTCCAGAAAGACTACATCCACGGCGACACCTGCATCCAATGCTTTTGTGACCTGATCGTAAAAGGCAATCAGGTTGGTCTGACATGACCTGCCCTTAATGAAACCATGCTGGCTGCCCTTGAGCATCATCCCCCATGCCGGCCCGTCACAGATGTGCTCCTTGATTATCTTCTCAAAGAGTTTCCCCAGCATTGAGGTAAGACAGGTGGGCCTATAGCTGCCCGGGTCCTACTTCCTCCCTTTTTTAAAGATGGGGACCACATTGGCTATCTTCCAATCATCCGGCACCTGGCCCGAGCACCACGAGTGCTCGTAAAGCTGTGCCAAGGGGCCTGCAATAACCCCTGCTAGCTCCCTCAACACCCTGGGGTGGAGAGCATCTGGACCTCCTGACTTGAACACGTCCAGCCCCTCCAGAAGCACTCTAACCTGGTCCTCCTCAACCTTAGGTCTTGAGGCTTTCCCCTCGAGTCCATCTTGAATCACGGTGGGGGAGTCCCAGTCCTTGCACAAGAAAATGGAGGTGAAGAATTTGTTAAAGAGGTCTGCCTTCTCCTCTGGTGCAACTACCAGATTGCCCAGCGTATCTTGCAGGGGCCCCACGTTTCCTGGCACCTTCTTCATCCTCCCTATATATTTGAAAAAGAACTTTTTATTATCTTTGATCTTGCACGCTAGTCGTAGCTCTATGTCCACCTTAGCTTTCCTAACAGCCCCCCTACAGGCCCAAGCAGTGGAGATATAATCTTCTTTGAAGATAGCACCCCCCTTCCATTGGGTGTACACTGCGTTTTTGGCAACCAGGCATTCCCAGACATCCTTGGTGAGCCAGGGAGACTTTTGGGCACTCTTGCCCCCCTTGCAAGCTGGTCCGTAAATTCCTGGTCCAGCTCCTCCCCTTGGCTGAGGGGTCTGTAGTAGACCCCCACCATTAAATCCCTCTCCCCATGACCCCCTATATCTTGACCCAGAGCACTTCAGCTTGCCCCTCCTCTGACCACATTTTGCTGGCAGAGGATGTGTATTGCTCTTTGACATACAGCACCACACCACCTCCCTTCCTTCCTTCTCTATCCTCCTGTAGAGCCTATAGCCCCTAATGCTAACTGCCCAGTCATGGGATGAATCCCACCACGTTTCTGTAATCCCTAGTATGTCTGGGTTTGAACTGGCTATTCTGAGGGCGAGTTCCTCCTGTTTGTTCCCCATACTCTGAGCATTGGTATACAGGCATTTAAGGCCTTGCATAGCTGTGCGTGCCACCCACTGATTAGGAAGACTATCTGGACCCCTATGTCTTACCTGGGCACTCCTTGCATGTGTCACCTGTCTTGATCAGGTGGCATCTCCACATCTTCCTGCGGCTCCCTCCCCCGGCGAGGCTAGTTTAAAGCTCGCCGTATGAGATCAGCCAACCTAGAAGAGAAGACATGCTTGCCTTTAGGAGAGAGGTGAAGCCCATCCCGTCCTAGCAAGTCCCCCGCCCAAAAGCATGGGTCATTATCTAGGAACCCAAGGGCCGCCTGGCGGCACCAACTCCGTAAGCACCGATTGAACTCGCCAATGCAGGCCTTGTGTCTTGTTGATAAAGCTCTTACCTTCATGATAGAGTTTTTATAAATTGCCTGCAACCAGTGAGACAAGTAGCTGTACCCAAGACCATGCTTTTCTCAGATCAAAAAGCACCGTGTAAAAAAGCAATTTAAGAGATGCTTTCAGACTGTTTTATGTGCTGCTGTGGGGGTGGCAGCCAGGAAATGGCTGGTATTTTTCTTAGCAAGGACCTGAAGAGGTAAAAAGGAATCGGATCCTGAGCTGGTGTAAACTGGAGCAATTTGGATTTCAGTCAAACAAATCCAACTTACACTAGCTGAGGTCTTACCCACACAGACTCATCATGAATCCCAGTTTGGACTGTGCATCACTGTAGTCCTGGTTAAATGGAAGTGAATAATTGCAAGCTCCTGTTTTTAGTGGACAATTAACCTTTGAACAGGCAGAGTCTGGCGGGGCAAGAAGTGGGATTTGGCTGCTGGATAAGAAGCTCAAATTATACCTCACTTTGTTCTTCTGAGTGGGCTTGCTCTGGGGTGGTGGTGACTGGGGTGGACTTGGTTGCCTGTGGATACAGGGGACTGAACTTGATGGGCCAGTTTTATTCTTACGTTATGGACTGGTTGAAGCAAGAAAGTGAAACGGGTGGATTTAACTTTAGCCTTAATGTGTGGATGGGCTAGGACCTAACGTGTGGATTTAAATATCTTACCCTAAACTTGGACCATCCAGATCCAGGTTCAAACTTACGCTTAATGACCTTTAACCAGTGAGCCTCAACTACACGTCCTCTCACTTTGGGGGGTAGGAGGGGATGGATCCAAGCAGAAACCGTATGGCTTGGGGCCCCTAGCCATTTCAATCCCAGTAACATCAGCGATGCAGTAATGGATGTGGCTTTATAAGAGTGTTTCTCAACCAGTGGGACACTAAGGTCAGGTAGGTGGGACGTTACAATTATAGCAATAAAGCTTATTCTCTACAAAATTACTGCAATTTTTAACGTCCGTAAAAAAGTCCATTAATGATTAACATAATACTAAAATGCATATACATATAAAAATACACTTCTTAGAAAAAATGGGGTTTTGTTTTTATCATGGTGGGACCAGGGTTTTTTGACAAAATGGTTGATGGGACATAAGGTGCAAACAGTCGAGAACCACTGCTTGATAGGAAGTGCAGGTTAGGATTTCTTCAGCGTAAAGATTTTCATGAAGAGCTGATTGTATGTTAAAACTACAGTGTTTCTTCAGGAAGGACTCCTTGTCAAGTTTTGTATGATTATTATTTTAACTAGAGAAAATTGAAATAGTCAAGCACGATAGGTTGCCTCTTTTTAAGAAGAATGATGACGTTTCACTTCAAACTTTAGACTGATTACACTTTTTAAAAATAGGGTGAGTCACTTTGATTCAAGCCAGCCTGTAGCGGGTGCTTAATTCTGGCTTATATCACACCAGGAGATCTAAGAGGAATAGGGCTTTAGACTGGGCTTTCACTAGAGGGAGAGGCATGTGTTCATTCTTGTGAAACAAGGCTGGTTGCTGAAAAGAGACAGAAATTTGGAGTTTACATTCAGGCCAGCTGTTCTGTGTAGTGGTGCCTGACTTGATGTCCACATGCAAAGGTGCCAGATCACAGGACATCTTAAATAGTCCTTTCTATGAGTGCTGGAAGAGGGTTCAGACCTTGCTTTTCAGATTATGTTGAGCACTTTCTCCGCTCTGGAAAAGCAGGCCTCTCACAGGTTTCTCAGACTGGGTATCCCCAAACCAGTAGATACTTAAAAAAATCCCTTTGGCTTATAAAGATCTTTTGCATCCTGCCCCCACTTGTGTTTGCATCCCTGCTGTTGGTAGAGATTGGAACAAATTTCAGCTGCAATGAAGGGCCTGTCGAATCCAAACAGTTTTTGCATCTGTTCCTTCCTCTGTTAAGAGCATCAGGCTGGAGAGGTAAAATAAAAAGGAGGAAAAACCTTCCATTTGTATCAAAGTAATGTGTCTTGTTCCTTTTGCACCTTGTGCTGCTGTATAACGCAGCCCTCCTTGCGCGGTGCTCAGAAGTGGCTCCCGATACCTGGATGTCAGGTACAACCATTCTTGCAGAAAGCAAGCTGAAATTTAAAACGGCGCTTGAACTTTTGAGCAGAATTATTTTTCTTCTGAATGTGTCTTATGTCTGTCTCCCTGCTTCCCACCTCCCCTTCCCACCCTTTTTGTTGTTTTTTTTTTTTTTTAAAGCTTAACCTCTAAAACCGTACAGTTGATCAGGAACATGCAAAACCCCTTGCAGTGGGTTCTTGCAAGGAGCTAGATGCTTACAACGTCTCCTGCAGTTATGTGGAGCTGGAACTCCGACTTCTTTGCTGGTTTAGGACAAACCAGACACCCCCAGCATCCCAGCATGCTCTCTGGGCTGGGCAGAGCTCTCTGCTCCACAGCAGGGCTGGCCCCTCTCTCTGCTTTCCAGCCAGAGCAGGGACCTGCCCTAGCAGAGACGCCAGCTGGCATGGCCCTGTTAAGGTAAAGTGGGCAGGGAGGGGGTTAATTCTTCCCTCCTTCCCCTCTTCCCCCACCTCAGCCAGGGTCAGGCTGTCTGCTGTGGAGAAGAGGGAAGGGGGCTGGGGACTCTTCCTCCTCCTCCCCTTGCCCCCCTGCTATTGGAGGTCTGGGATGGTGGTGGGGGAGGCTCCATGCTATGCTGCCCGGCCCCAGAGTGGGGGTGGGGGACAGGTGGACGCTCTGCTCCATGCTGTGGGAAACTCTTCCCCCTTCTCCTCCTCCTCCCAGAAGGGCAGCAGGAGCGCGGAGCTCAGCTGGGCAGGGAGTGGGTGTGTGGGGTGCGAGGGAGGGTGTAGGGACCCCCACACCCTCCCCCCTGGCGTGCAGCCCCTGCTCCCTGAGAGCAGCAGCAGGTGGGGAGGTCAGGATGCTCATGCATGGCGCCAGCCAGCGCTGCACGGGGGGAGGGAGTGGAGCCTGCCTTATGCGCGTGGCTCTGCTCCCTGAGCCTGAGCCTGCAGCTCTAGCCCCGCACAGGAGCCAGGTGCTTGCCCTGCTCCCTGCTGTTCAGGTCCCGCAGTCTGCTGGGAGTGGAGGGAGCCCCAGCCCCTGCTTCTCCGCAGAGTCCAGCGCGGGGCTTCCCCTCTGTGAGTGTGGAGCTGCAGGCGCAGCACAGAACCATGGGGATAAAGGCAGCCAGGCAGGCTGCATGGGGCTGCACTTGTTGCCCCCAGCACAGTGCTGGATGCCCCTGTCATGGCTCTGCACCTTGCCTGCAGCTCCACACAGAGCTTTCCTCTGGGGCCAGGCAGCCCTGCATACCCAGATTGCTCCAGGCTATAAGGGAGCCCCAAAGGTGGGCCTGCTGGGGCCTGGCCATAAGCCCCTCCCGCCCCTCAGCTCAGCTCAGCAAGGGAGGGCTGCTCTAGCACCCCATGGTGTCTGGCTTGACCCACCACAGGCATGTGCCTAATATCTATCCACTTGCAAACCGGTTCACGCTCTGCAGGTTAGTCTAACCTGTAAAGACTGAATCAATTCAGGCTCTGGCTTTTTGCTTGTCTGTCCCTAGCCCTGAAAATCTACCTCTTGTGTGTTCCAAACTGATACAAACACTTCCTGCTGTCTGAATATTAACTGGAGGTGCGTGCCCTTTGGCTGTGTTAAGATCCACCTCAGCTTGGATCAGACTGAAAAGAATAAGGAATAAACAGACCAGTAAATTGATTGACTTGGACTTGTCACTATTTTATAGAGTCACACTGGCTACCTAGCAGGGAGAGGTACAGCAAGTTGAACTGAAATTCATACTGGAAATAAGACATGCTTACCATCAAGATAAATATATATATATATATATATATTACAGAAAGGCTAGAAAGCAGAGATGAAGTAACTTGTCTAGTATAATATAGTAGCCCAGATTTTCTGGGACTCAGCCCAGTGACTTACCCACTATCCTCTCAACATGCGAGCTTTCTGCAAAGGTAAAGATTCATTTGGAGCATCTTGGCTGCAGTTAAATCACCGAAGCATCAGTTCTCAGTGAGAATGGACTTCCAACCAGTCCCTCACCGCTTAGGGGGTTGGGCTTGGTTGTCCGCAGGTTTTCCAGTACGCAGGGCA
>NW_005843449.1:35078-36303 GCF_000455745.1 Alligator sinensis
TCACACGAAGTTTGCTAGGCTCCGTGGAACTTGCGCGCAGGGAAGGGGTTCGTCAAGGGATCGTTCGGCAACAGGGAGAGGCCAGAGGTTCATCAGACCCCTATAGCCTGTGCTGGGTTCGATAGGCTCTGCAGCACTTAGAGATCTTCAAAAGACGTGAAGTTCTCCTCCTCCAGATGGTTATGGAGTCATCCCTTGCGGGGGTTCTCCTCGGAGTTCTCCAACTTGGGTGGAAACCACTCAAGTCTCTTATATGGCTAGCAAGCCAATCACTAGCCGCCACATGGGAATAATTTAGAACTGGCCAATAGTGGGACACAAATTTGCATGCGAATGGCGGGAACTCCTTTGCACCGTGCATTTCTCTTTGCAACTAAGAAATGGACCCTGCCAAGAAAGCTCCTAGTGGCAGGAAATAATTTAGCAGTGCCGAAGCGCACGCACACAAAATCACACCCTTGGGTTGTGACACTGATCTGTCATGTTGACTGAGCCACACTGTTATGCAATGCATCTCCAACCAAGTGGCAGGAGCTGGAAGTCTGCTTTAATTGATAGAATGCCAAGCTGGGATAGGGGAGACTTCCATGGGGTCCTCTTCACGTCGTGCAGCTGTGCAGAAAAGCATTCCAGATGCAATAAGCCAGAAAGTAACCGCAAGAGGGTGCAGGCTTCTAACAGAGTGATCAAGCAGGCAGCTGGGAGAGGGGAGTCCTGGGTTTAGTCCCTGCTCCCAGCACAGTGTCTGCACTTTTCTTCAAAAAGATAAAATGCAGAAACACTCCTGGGACCTGGGGCCCGTACACAGGACTTCCTGCCCCTTCCTATCAAGCCAGGCTGCAGAATCCCGCTCCCTTCCTTTGCTCTCTTTGTGGCTCAGTTGGAGTCTTTATGTTCCTGGCAGCTCAGAAAGGGTGGAGATGTCTTTAGCTTGAAAGCCTGTAGCTCAGGGGTCAGCAATGTTTTTGGGCAGAGGGATAAGGAATCCTGAAACCTGGACTTGAAAGATGTTGGTGTGCCACAGGCCGATGGTGGGGGAGCGGTGAGGGGCCTGATCCTTGTTGTGGCAGCACTGCTCTTGCCCCTTCCCCGCTGTGCTCCCCGAGGCATGTGCGAAGCCACGGCCAGCAACAAGCTGGGCTGGGGCTAAGGTACACGGTGCAGCCACTTGCAGCCTTGCAGCTGTCTGCTAGAAACAGCCCAAGCTCTGGCCTAGCCCCTGCTG
>NW_005843449.1:36353-37165 GCF_000455745.1 Alligator sinensis
GCCCAACTTTTTGCCAGTAGCAGCTGCATGCACACCTTGGGGAGTACAGCGGGGAAGCAACCAGGGCTGCGCTGCCCATAGCCCCTTCCTCAACCATGCACCCCAAGGCGCATGTGCAGCCACCACCAGCCATGGAGCCAAGCTGGGGCTTCAGCCCCTGACACAGTTGTTTGCAGCTTGCCCACCGCCCTGCAAGCAGTCTGGACTCGGTGGTAGCAACAGCTGCACCCACACCACTGGGGCACACAGCAGGGAAGGGGATTGGGTTGCATTGTCCCAGGCTCCTTTCCCATCATGCCCCGCAAGGCATGTATGCAGCCACCGCTAGCCACAGAGCTGGGCCAGGGCACCAGATCCTGCTGCACTGGTTGCAGCCTCCTGGCTGCCTGCCACATCCAGCCCGGGGGCGGCGGCAGTTTCTGCCTGCCACAGAGCCCGGGCTGCTTGCAGCAGGACTTGCAGCCTTCCCACTGCCTTCTGTGCTCCGCCTAGGTACCGTGGCCGACAGCAGCTGCCCAGAGCCTAGGCTGGATGTGGTGAGCTGAGCAAAAACGCCTCATGTGCCATGCTCTGGCATGTGTGCCTGGGGTTGCCAACCCCTGCTATAGCCTATGGTAGAGGAGAGGCATGAACTAAGGTCCTGCTTCCTGCATGAACTCTCTTAATCCCCAGCTATTGCCAACATGGGGGTGCATCTATACATGCTTTGGACTGGGCTCCCAAGGGAGATGGTGCTCTCCCCTACCTTGGGGGTCTTCAGGAGGAGGTTGGATAGATTTCTGGCTGGGGTATTATGATCCCAGCTCTCGTTC
>NW_005843449.1:37487-38234 GCF_000455745.1 Alligator sinensis
GGGGGGGGCCTGATGTGCATGGGGCTGGGAGAGAGCTGCCCCTGCAGTGGGCAGCTCTCTCCTGGCCCTGTGATCATTGGGAGGACACAGCTGCCAGCTAGCCCCTTCCCAGGCAGAGCTTCCCAGTGCAGCAAGGGGCTGCTAGGAGCTGTCCCAGATGTAGTGCAGCTGCTGGTGAGCCTCCTGCCCACTGGAGGGGAATGAAGCTTGCCAGCAGCTGCCCTACTTTGACACAGCGGCATGTTCCTCTGGGAGGTGGGCAGAGGCTGGGAATCCAGCCCTCACCTGTCCCCCAGAGCAGCTCAACACGGTGCAGACCTGCTCCAAGGGACAGGCAAGGGCTGGATCTCCAGCTCCTGTCTGCTCCCTGGAGAAGCCAGGTCCGTACCACCCACAGGTGCTCCAGTGTACAGGCAGAGGATGAGTTTCCAGCCCCTGCTCATTCTCCAAACCTGCCAGGTATGTCAGGAGACAGGAGAGGAGGCTGAGAGCTTCCCAGTCCCAGTACTGATTGGCTCCCAGCTTGTAGGGGGAGCCAGATAGCTGAGCAGCACCAGGGCTGGGGACAGAGGGCTTCCTGCCCCTGTGGCTCCCTGCTGCGTAGACTGACCGGGAGCAAATTTGCTCCCAGTCAGTGTTTGCACAAGCGTTACTATGCAGTATCTACTGCACAATTAGTTTACTACAGGTAGCCAACTGGTAGTAATCAGGTAGTAAACTACTGTGCAATTATTTTACTACAGGTAG
>NW_005843449.1:38927-39994 GCF_000455745.1 Alligator sinensis
AGGTTTTTATACAGCTGCTCTAATGGATATCTTGAGTGTAAAGACAAGACTTTCAGTTCTGGCCCTTTGCATTTGTAATGCATGTGATACTATGTCCTCAGTTCTGTTAGAGCTCCCCTCTCCTCTTCATGAGAACAGCTTCCTCAAAAGAAGGGTCTTGATTGATTGTAAGGACATCTGAGCAGATGGTATATGTTCTTATTTAGTCATTTGCTAACATTATATTGGCCCTTTCTTAAACTCCAAAGCAGGAAACAGAGGAAAGAGTCAGAAAAAGAAAGACAAAGTAAATGGGAAATACTACCATGATGGGCAGCAATATAAAATCCTAAGCGCGATCACCAGAAGATGGGAGAATCATGAAAAACACTATTCTGCTCTGAATATTCCAAGAGAGTAGGGTTGTGCAAAATTTTGGCAGCTATTTCACTTTGGAGGCATTTCAGCCCATTTTGACGCCCAAAACACCAAATTCGAAATGAAACAGAAGGCTCTGAAACAAAACCACACCATCCAAAACATCTTGGATGTTTTGAAGCTGGGCTCATAGGGAACCAGAAACTAAGAAGAGGGAGGGGGAAGAGTTGGAAGGAGGGCTCTGATATTGGCATCTGTAGCTGACCAGTGTCTGCGATCTGTCCCTGAGGTCCCTTCCAGCCCCATTGCTCTAGGGGAGGGACAGCAGCCTACTGTCATCCCACTTGCAGATCCAGGGGGCCCACATCCCCCGGGAGGAGTCTGGCTTATCTCTGCAGCCCTCCTGGGGGGCACAGGCCCCTGGATCTGCGTGGGGGGTGACAGTATGCTGCCGGCTGGGGCCAGCACCAGCACCTGAGTCTGCTCAGTGCAGGCTGCACCAAGCACAGTCAGAGAAGCCACAGGACAAGTCTGCATGGTTGCCCTGCCTGTCCCCATACCCTGCCTGGCCCCAGCCTCCCAGCACTTACGAAAAAGAAAAAAAAAGCCCTGCACTCACCGGGTGTAGCAGTGGCAATCAGGACCTCTGGATGCTGGTGGCAGCATGGGTCAGTGGGGGGCAGAGGGGATCATCCCCCCCCCCCCAATTG
>NW_005843449.1:40015-40408 GCF_000455745.1 Alligator sinensis
CCAGCTGTCACATTGTGCGGTTGCTGCACGCTGTCTGGGAGCTGGGACGGCTCCACCTATCAGCCAGAGCCTGGCACCACTCAGCCTCAGCAGCCCCAGCTCCCAGGCAGCATGCAGCACCCTGCCGAGCTGCACTGCACCCGTGCCATCGGGTAGCTTCCATGAGGGTGGTGGGTGGGTAGGGGTGATCCCCACTGCCCCCCACTGCCCCATGCTGTATGGGGGGGTCTCTGCCATGAGCCCCCAAGGGTCCCAATCGGTGCTGCTGGAGCTGGTGAGTGCAGGGATATATATATATATATATATTTTTTTTTTGTTTGTTTTTTAAGTGCCAGGAGGCTGGGGCTGGGCAGGACAGCCATGGGGGCTTATCGCACGACCTCCCCCACCTGG
>NW_005843449.1:40553-42937 GCF_000455745.1 Alligator sinensis
CTGTAACTCATCATACTTTGCAGGAGGTGTTCTGAGTTGCATCGATCCCCCAGCCCGAGCAGAAGTTAATTGTTGGGTCCAGGGGGGAGGGAGGTTTGGGAAATCCAGCTGCTGACTGCCAACCTCCAGGTGGTTTCCCTTAGCAATGGCCCCTCCTCTCCCCCAGCCTAGGCACTGTTTTCAGCGTGGGAGGCGGGCAGGGAGCGGAGGGAGCTCATTCTAGGGGTTCCCCAGACAGCACTGGAGGGTGGGGTAGGCAGATTGGAGCTCTTCCCCCCCACTTTAGGATGGCTCCAATTCACCTGTCCCTCTTCCAGCAGAGACTAAAAAACCCCAGACCAAACTCCCTCTGCTCCCTTTCCCCCTCCCATTCTAAAAACAGCTGGGAGGCTGGGAGGCAGAGCAGACACAAGTTACTGAAGATGCTGTTTTGAAACCTCTTCCTCTGAACCCTCATGCAATGGGGGTTCAGATTTGTGCAGGATTGGGCCCCTTTAAAGTGCTTTGCACCCGTACACTTCTGTTTGGTCATGGCCGTAGAGCGCTTTCAGGGGCCAGATGGGGCAAAAATTGGCATTTCTGTCTGTGCCCTTTACCACTATACTTTTCCCCTACTCCTTGTATGTCTTTTTTTGGTTTATGTAGAGCAGGGACTATCTACTTTTCTGCTTTTGTACCGTGCTCAAGCAAGCAATATTTGGCTTGGTCACTAGGTAACTTTCATAGGTTAGAAAGAAAGCCTTAACCTGACAGCAGAAGCTAAGTAGGAGCTATGAGCTCAACAATTAGTGTGTGCACTTGATGTGCTCATGGAGGAAATCAATTGTCACACAGTGCAAATGTTTGAGAATTGGAGGCGTGTGTGCGTGTGTGTGTGTGTGTGCATGTGTGTGTGTGCAAGAGAGAAAGAGCAAGAGATTCCTTTTTGGTGAATTTAGCCTAAAGGAAGTTTAGTCTGGGTACAAGATATTTCCTTAGCATATGTTGGGCTCAGCAGACTCTGCTCTTTGTTCTGTAGAGGAAGCACAGTGAGAGTCATTCAGCAGTACCTTCTCTTTGTCCTTAGGCAGACAAGGTTCTTTGGGTGAATCTGATATCTTTTATTAGACCAACTTAAATAGTAGGAAAACAATTATTAAGTGAGCTTTCGGGTTCAAAAACCCTTCATCAGGCTAAGGAAGCTGCAGCAGTTGGTGTGTGCTCTTCCTGGAGGGAATGGAAAGTAAAGAAGCCAGGGGCTGGGCTGGTATGCATACAAGACAGGTAGTCAGTGAAAATGTAGATTGAGGAGTCAATGGGTGAGAGACTGGCTGTGGGGGAGGGGGGAGAGAGAAGGGGGATGAATAGTGGAAAGATACCTGGGGAGTCAGATGTCTCTTTGTACTTGTAACTCATGCTTTGCTCCCTGTATTGTAGGTTCCTGGTGCTGTCCTCATAAGAGAGCAATTTGCATTGTTGAGCAGCAGTCTCTGTTCTGATTAAGAACAGCACTTACCTCCTCCATCCTGTTTGCAAGAAGATTTAACTTAATTAAGCCCAGCAAAGATATTTCAGCCTAACGACTTATCATTCTGACTTCTTATGTCTTTGAAACTGCATCAAAGGCAACAGGCATGGCTTTTTAATACATCTAATTACTCAAATGACGTCTATGGATAGATATGGGAATGGGTATCAACTTGAGAATACTTCACTTTTCTGAGCTCCTGTTGGATGGTTTTGAACTTGAAAATGGGTGTGTGCGCATGTGTGCGCACATGCATTTTGCCTGCTTCAGTATTAGATTTATTGTATAAGGATGTACTTTGATGCGAAGAGCTTTACTTTCACAGGGAATACCCTTTAATCAAACAATGCGTGTCGTGGCTAAGAATATGTGACCAACCTTATGGAAAGTTTGTTACGGTAATCCTGAGACTGGCCGAAGTAACAAAGCCCTTTTGCTTCTATACGTTCTTAAACCTCAGGTAGCAGTTAATGGCGTGTCTGCCCGTGTGCGCGCTTTAGACGTCACAGGTAAGGCAAACAGGGAAAAGATCGGAGATGCCCCTAGGTGTTCATGTTCCCATATTTCCATGGTTCATAAATAGTGGGAGGAAAAATCCCATGCTTTTGCCATTTATTGGGACAGCTATACCTAGTGGAATAAACTGTCCAGAAACAGAAGAGTTTTGTTTCCTGTGTGCTAAGTAGGTCCTAATTCAGGAAAGCACTTAAGGACATGCCTGGATCCCACCTATTCCAAGTCTTGTCTGCGTTAAGGTGTGCATATGTAAAATGCTAGATTTACATCCACTAATGTTCGGTTAAAGATCTAGACCAAGATGACTGCAACTGACTTGTAACCTAAGGTGTCTGAATTTGGGCGCCCAATTTGAGCCACG
>NW_005843449.1:43759-54230 GCF_000455745.1 Alligator sinensis
AGCAATAGTTTTTCAATGCCATCTGATATTTCTTGAACGTCACGGTACAAAACACTAGTGAGATTTCACCTCAGACGCTCTGAACAACATGGTCGCCTATGTTTAAGAGAGAAAAAATCGGAACAGGATTGGTTTCTGAAAAGAATCAAGTACCAGGCAAGTTAATGAATCCCAGGCTTGGGAACTCAGTTCAAAAATCAACTTCATCCAAACTTGCAGTCTGTTCTCTTTGGTTACCTCGTTGCTAAATTGAAGGGAATAATATTATACATTGTTCAATTTTGTCACTACGCTGTCCCTTCAAAGAGTAAAACTATACTCCTACGTGAAGAAAAAAGAACTTGTAAGGCTGTTAGTAATTCCTGCCATAACAGTATCTGAAAAAAGTCTGACGGGATTAGCTCATTTAAATATCTGTAACATGCTTCAAGATCCTCAGACGGACGACTGAAGTATCATCAGAGAGTATAGGGGGGATTCCCACAGAAATGTCCTCGGTGGAGTTTTCCCTTCTTCTTAAAAGGTGGTGGAAGGGTAGGGGGAGGATATATTTTTACCAAAGCTTTTGAATAAGAAAATGAGAACTTGTTGAATTTTACATGCAACCTTTTTTTTCCCCAACTAAAGCATGGCTTTTTTTGCCAACCCCCCTCCCTGAAATCAGGTCTCTGAAGCTGCATACCCCAAATTGCCAGTCACTTCCAAAACATGTCAGTGAAAGCTTTTTGGACCCGTCTTTGAAAAAGGCCAGCTTTCTTTGGTTTCTGTTTGAACAATGAAAGCATGTTAAATAACGAGGTTTCATCGAAGAAAATTATGATGGGGACAGCCTTAATAGTATAGAGGCTGCACAAGAAAACAGGACTGGAAGGGGCCTTTGGGAGATTGCTGCAAGGAAACAGGTTAAGAAAAGCCTAAAATATAGTTTTGTATTAGCACTAACCTACTGTACTTTATCTTGCCGGGAACCCATCTCATCCTTTTGTCTCACTGTGACTGTATCTGGTATGCAGGGACGGTGGCGAGTACTGAGCTGATAATTTCAGTTAAGTTATGGAAGTTGTAGCCTAAAAGTTAAATGAAAGAAAAACTCTAAAATGTCCTCTAGATTTTGCGCTTACTCATTCATTTCATCATAATCTAATACAAATAATTATTGTAAGAACCGTTTCCTGCACCTACTTTAAATTTATCTTACTTCCCGTGGGGAATTCCCTGTTGGGGATTTGGGGATTTTCTTTCTCCTGATAATCTTGACATATTTGTTACTTGCATTTTGCAAGATGCTTTCTGTATTGCTGGGGTTGTGAAGAGGTAAGTAAATGAGATTTTAGAAAGCATGCAATGAGATTTCTGCTGCAGGGATCGTTGTGAATCGGAGCATTACTGTTTGATTAGAAAGAATGAGAGAGATGGAATAAGAAGAAAGCGGGGAGGGAAAATGGTTTGTTCTTTGAGGCCAGGATTCAGCACGGCACTTCAGTGCATGATCAACCCCTGATCAACTTCAAGCCTTACTCTTCGTGTCATTGAGAACTTCATTCTTGATTTCCCACAGAAAGTCCATCAAACCAACTCTTCTGCTTAGCTATTTGTATTATTGCCTTCTCATGTTAATTCTTCATAGAGAGCTAGTGCAGTACCCATGGCTGAAAGTAATCATTTTATTAACTCACTTGTGCCTTTTAACTGGTGATGCTTGAATTCAACCCAATCATATTATGTGCTGGAAAGTAAAGGCAGTTAATGCATCATAATGCTGGTGAACTTCTATTATATTTTCTCTGTGCAAAACATTTATTTTTTAATGAGACTGGAAATTTCCAATTTACGTAGTAATTATTGGGATACGTTCCATTCTTGGAGCATTAAAGGGTATTTGCATATGATTTGGCCTGTAGTTAATGAGAGCTTTGCTGCTGACTTCTCTGGGAATAGGAATAACCTCTGCAGCAACAGAAGACCACCAAATCCTATCGCTTCCAGTAGGATTCTGCAATAAAACTAGGCTTCCATAGAAATTACTCTTGAAAATAGAGACCAATCTCCAGCTGATGTAAATCAATATAATTTCAGGCTGATTTCCACCAAGAATCCAGTCCACATAACTGAGAAAACAATGAGATTATTTTCTGGAGCTTTAAAAATCCTATAAGCGACTCTGTCAAATCCTATCGGAGTGTTCAGAGCTCTTACAGATGCATGCCCAATTTCTGCTAGGTTCTGTAGGGCTTTTCCACAAGGCGTCATTCTCACCTAAGCTCTCCTTTCAGACACACAGCAGAATTTCACTCTTGAAATGTCATATTTTATGCAGCATATCTCCTTGGTAGGAAGCATAGTTCCTAGCAGAAGGATACAAGGGAAACCTGCAAGGGAAATGTTACACTGCAACCTTTTTTCTCTGCTCATGCGGTTAAATGTGTTTGGTGGTAACAGCTGCATGCCCACTGCAGTCTACAGAATACTACAGATTAGCAGCAAAATGAATGAATAAAATCAACAATAAAGTCAAGGCTATTGCATTATATCAAGCGTGCTTGGGATATGTTGGAAAATGCAGCTTGGTTTTCGTGTGTGTTCATGCTCTGTTCTCCAGCCCTTACTCATCTGAGTGTGGGCTCTTGACTTTCTTTGGTTATTTAAGACTCAAGTCAATAGGGTCTTGCATCCATGGGCTCTCAATGGAGTCTTGTCTCTGTTTTGGGGACCAAAAGCAATGTGATTCCAGCTGTGTTACAGAAGAATTGACTCGGCTGGATCATCTGCTATGGTAAATAAGAACGGTGTCGTTTTCCCAGTGCACACCAAGAATCACCAGCATGTTATGCCCTGAAGTCTCAGTGGGGGTGATGTCTCTTGGCAGGGCTCTTAGAAAAGAGAGCAAAATAGGACTCGCTGAAGCAGGCATCTCAAAGCATTATACACCAAATGCTATCAGCCTGTCTCCTTGGGTACAGAAGGAACTTTCTTCCCTTTAATGAGAAAGCAATATGTAATGTGATGCCTAATAAGAAGGCCTAAATAAATGTCTGCCGTCATGTCTAATAAGATGAAAGGCTGCGGTGAGAAGGAGCTGTTGTATATGGGGTTCACATATATAGCCAAGCACCACGGCATCCATACAAGGTTACGCTTGGTTCATGCAAAATGGTTGAGGGCTGTGTAATTGAATTTTAACATGGAGAACACGTTGGTCGAGTTTGAATTCTCCTAGGAGAATTGCAGCACTTGGCGTTATGACGGTGCATCTGTTACGAGTGGCAGCTGTTCAGAAGGACAGGGAAACACGCTGCAGGAAAAAAGAGCGTTATGCTACTTCCTCGCCTCCCCTTTGCCCTTCCCCATACATGCTAGCTACCCAGACTGTGGTGCATACCGTGGAAATCTTGGGTTTAGTCAACACCTCTAAGTCGTTATCAGCACCGAGAGATTTGTTGGCCTCTCGTGTAACTGGTGCTGCATATTTTCCTTCTTAACATCTGGAGTCGGCATACTGTATCCTGCTCAAAGGCTGTGTTTTGCTCCTTATCAGGGAATTGAATATGCATTATCCTTCCTCGTTGTCATGACAAAACTAACTGATCTGCTCTGTGATGCGATAGCATTATCAGAACTGTGAAAAGGTCTTTACTATTCTCTTGTACGAAGCTTTTACCCTGGGCTACCTAAATATCTTTAGAGCAGCACGTTAATTATGGCATGTACAGAGGCTATTTAGTACGCTTTCTCAGTTTGGATCCCACCAGAGCAAATTCTCCAAGGAGAGCCATGGTTAACAATTGCAAAGTTTGTCCAGGGAATTTAGCTGCTTGAATTCCACTGACCTTGATAAGAGTTTGTGGCTAAATCCTCTAGCCGGTTCTGCGTAGCTTGGCCTGAATGTCTCGGTCTGATACATGTCAAGAAAAAGAATAGAAATGGGAACAGGTTAGGAAGCAATTTCAACCTACGCACTTGAGACGGGAAATGTGCTTGATGTATTCATTGTGGACATTTAAAATATGTTCTGTTTGTAGAGCTGCCAGGTTGAGAACAAGATGCTTTTGTACTCCTTGACATTTGTTGGAAACCATGATGTCCGTTCAGTTCTATAATTGCTTAAACCTCTTGAGTCATTTAGGTGATGCATGTGTGCAGGCGGTTAGGGGTGGCATGATGATTCCAACTTCCATCTGATCATATGAGCCATAGTTTCATGCTTTTTGACAGCAAAATGACAGCTGTAATGTTTCCTGGCTCAGATCAAAGCTATTTTTCTTCTTTTTTTAAAACTAATACCAGTTCACTAAACACTAAATTTCTGTGAAAAGCAGAAACATTTTAAAGATGTATCTTAATGTATTGCTTACTCCTTGCTTTGGAAGTTTCCGCTAGAATTCATCTAACTGCGCGATGGTGATACAACCATACTCTATCGGACATTTGTGGCTGTCTTCATTAACAAGGTAGATCAACCAGTGAATACGGGTGTTATGCTGGGCATTAGGAAAGGCCATCTTTAGTAGCCTTCAACTAAATGTAATCTTTGCACGGACTGCAGCCATGCGCTCAAGCGCTAGTGACTGGTCCGAAGTTCCCGTCACATCCTAATCTTCTGACTTCAAACTTGCTCCAGCAGTTACTGAAAGCTATCGCAGCATGGTGTCTGGTGAGATGAACGGTATGGATCTCTTTCAGTCCTTCCCATTGAAAACATTCCAGTTTATCACTGGTATAAAATTCATTGGGCCAGCAAGAGCCTGGTAGTAAAAGCTAGTGATCGAGGTGTTCAGGTGGGATGCTGGAGAGCCACACACGCAAGCATCTAGTCCAAGTCTGAGCAGAACAAGTGAGACCATAGAAGTGTGGGCTATCAGCGAGTTCGGGCTGGTGCACGTGCACACATGCTTGCGTGTGCTCGCTCTCTCTCTCGCTGCAAATTCCATCTTGGACCTACTCAACAATCTTTTTTTTCTTGAAATGGGTAAGTTCCCATTACAAGTTTTGGTGTCAGTAAATTAACACCTATCTGACTCCCAACCAGCTTGTGCTGTCAGTACAGCATCTTTGAACTTCCTTGTAACAGTAAAGATACATGAGCTTGTTAGGGAGTTATAAGTAGAAGTAAAAAAAAAAACAACAAAAACCTCAAAAAAAAAACAAAAACAAAAAAAAAACCCTTTTACTTATCCAAAACTGCAGCTTGTTCAAATGCACACATCTTTGCCAAATAACTTTCAGAGTTGTTTAACATCTTCTGGTTTGACAACATCTTGATGGCTTCAGGTACTCAGCCTCTCTTGAAAAGCGGTCTGCTTTTAGTGAACTGTTGTAACTAGGTGCCAAGTGTACCCCATTTGAAAACTCCGGTCCTTATTCTGAGCTCCCCTACTCAGGTCCCTAGATTAAACGCCATTCCCGTGTTTTGCTCCGTTGGAGCTGCCAGCGCATTAGAGGAATTCTTCTTCGAAGTGCTCCAGCTCAGCAGGCAGCGTTTGAGTGGCTCCTAAAAGTGGCTCTGCTTAAGAATGAACCGGGTGAATTTCACAGCTGAGACTCCAGGATATTGAGATCTACTGAAACTGCACTGAATGCTTCAACAACTACCTAATGACTGGAAAGAACAGGATCTAGATCCTGCACCCATTACTCATTTTGCCTTCTCTGCCTAGGCTACAAGTGGTTTCTCCATAGGTTGTAATAGTAGCGCTATTCTGGCACTTCTGCAGCACAAGTTATAGAGACCTGTGGTTTGCTGGGAAAGAAAAATCCTGAATTCTGTTCCAGGTTATCACCATCAAGTGCCCAGAAGGGTTTGATTGCATGGAAACAGATACTGAACTCCTGATGATCAGTATATTATATTAACAGTACTATAGTTTCATTGTTGCATTACTCAGTAAGCCCTCAGAGTCATGGATGTTGACCATCACCATGTGGAGAGACGCCTGTTGGCTCTGCACACGGTAGCAGGAATGTGGTACTGTGCCTGTGCTAATTAACTCTGCTGAGAAGTATGTCTTATTAGTCCTAGGAAGGTACACGAGGTGTTGTGCTCACAGGTGGATGGGGGTATCTCTGCATGGCACTGCACTGTGCATTGTAGACATGTATCCCAAGGTCCCCGAGAGCATCTGGTCCCCCGAGAGCATCTGCAGAGCACCTGCTCTGCAGCTTTAGAAATGTCAGTGACCCCTGCAATGCGGATTTATGTTCCTGTCTTTAAAGGGACCTAAAATCCCTTTAAAATTCCAGCCCATTTTCCAGTTAATACAGAAAATAACCCCAATGCACTATGCTGAGATCAAATATCTGGCACACATTTATTCTTCTCATGCATTAACGAAAATGTACGTACTATTTATAACCGCTTATCACTGTGGGCTGGTTTTGTTCCTTGTCTTTATGCATTCTGAGTCCCAGACACCTTTATTTCCCCTTAACATTTCACATTGAACTTTTATTTTATATTGAAGGCATTTATTGTTGCATTATTTATGTATAGGAACACGATTAATATTTCCCCAGCTGCTGCTCTTTCGGTAATAAAAGACAAGCTTGACAAAAAGAAGTAGCTGTTTTACAGGTGCACTGGGAGAAATGCAAATATCGTTTCAGAAGATAGAGCGTAGGAGCCATTCAGCAAAAAGGATCATTTTCAATGTTTGTGCCATTCGTTCATTGGGAGAACAATTCAGTTTTGAGGTTTTCAGAAAGAACGTGATGGAAGAGTCATTCAACTTACGTTGCTTTCTTTTAGTCATTATTTGTAGCAAGCCTTGCTTCTTTGTCAATAAATGTCATGCTTGCGCACTGTGGCAGCCCCCATATTGCCAGCTGTCCTAATGTTTGATGTAGTCCTGTAAAATCCCAGCTCCAGGTGTCTGATGCGGGAAGATGTAGGAATCTCAACTTGCAATTTTGCGTAAACAATCCTAGCTATTTGCAGGAACAAAAACTTGAAAATGTAACTTGTGAACACCCCTATGGGTCTGAAAACAAAGAAAAAGAGCACCACTTTTATTGCTCTCCTTAAAACAAGAAGTAAGTACCTTGCAATTTTTTGGAAACTAGTTTCCTGGTATGTCTGAGTTAATCATTTTTGAAGTCTTGGCCTTAGTAATGCCACAGTCCTCAAGACTTCAGTGCTTTGTGTGTTTAGGATACAGTTGATGATAGCACAAATGTCCTTCCTCTGCCCCCGATTCAAGGTTGTCCTGCTGTCTCTGCTGCAGAAAGGACCTATGTGCTAGGATCACTCCCCCTACGTGGCACATGCGAGAGCAAAGATAGTCTAGCGATGCAGGTAGGAGGGATGTGATTAGAACCAGCCTTCATCCGAGTTCTTCTTTGCATCGTGGCATGCACCAGCTGAAGGTCTTGTCTGCTGTAAGTGCTGCTAGCACCACTTTTTAGCACAGAAATACCTTTGAATGTCAAGAAACAAAGCAAGAGCTCTCAGCTCGGGCAGAAGAATCTCCCTCGTAGAACAGCTGCACACAAACACACCTGGTACGTCACTTGTCCCAAGCTTTGTCTGTATTAACCTGGTGTGTCACCTTCCTCCTTCAAACCTCATCTGTTCCCTGCCCCACCAACTGTGCTAGGTGACTGCTACATTGACTATGTGGTTTTGCTCCAGCTATTTAAAGTACATGATGGACTTTAAACTATCCTCAGAAAACCCAGGGGGGAAAAATGAGATTATATGCAATTACTTCCACTGTACTTTTTCCCTCTCCCCTTTGTGAACCAGAACAGCCCATATTCAGCAACGACCAATGACCTGAAAGTATACAGAATAGGGCATTTCCAGGAGATGGGCGTATCAATAGCAGAGCAAGGAAACTGCCTGTGGACAATGCTGTCCTATATCACTAAGCAGTTTCTAGCCCTCCATCTGGAGAGGTGGTTTGGACCTAGGCCTCTACCTACTTGGACTTCTATAATGTACTTACTAAGAAGAGCTCCTAGCATGACTCCTGTCATCATTGGTATTGTGGTAGGAGCCCAGGGGAACCTGCAGTCGAGGAGTGAGACCCCCTTGTCCAGTCCGTGCCCCAAAGCGCTTACGATCCAAGTGAAAACCCAGTGAATAGAAGAGCAAATGGCTTTCCCCATGTCTGAATGCTTGATCTTTCAACAAAAGTAGCATCAGGACATATAAAGCCAAGGATCTAGGATGTTTGCTCCATAATTTGTTCTAGGATAGAAATCACATGCAGCGCTTAGACCTAGAATACTGCATAAATACACTTGCACGTATGTTTCTAAGGGCACATTTACACTTCCCCCGGGAACCCAGCTTGGGCATTGGGGGGTAAATGAGGTTAAAACTATTGCACTGCCATCGTATCTTTAACGACAGTAGAGCTATAACCTAAATTAACACATTAAATAAAGGGTGGCAGGGGATACAAGTCGGGAAGTGGAAGGGACCTAAATAGTTAGCTGTGTCCGTCTGAAGTCAAGTTGAAGGCAGAGCAGAGTGGCACCTTACAGACTAATTAAATCAGCTTGCTTTGCCACATGCTATGAGTGAGGTGCCACTCTGCCCTGCCTTATACCAATGTGGTGTGCTTAGGGTATCACTCGGTGCCTTCTGAATTCCTATGGCCCAGGATATGAGCGACCAGGTGCTAAACCCATAAAACCTACTCTTTTTGCCAGACAAAGAGTTACCCAAAAAAGGTTATACCTGTAAAGCCATGTGTTTAAATTCACACTAGAGACTAGTGCAAAAAAAAAAATGCAGCGTGGACAAGATCTGTGCCTTGCAGAAGGGACATATGATTTTGGGGAGGAGGGTCCAAAACATGATCATAACAGAACAAGGAGGAGGAAGAAGAGAAAAAAATTCTTGCAAGTTTCACAAGAGCAAGGATGAAAACCTTTGTGCTTTGCCAGACAAAATGTCTTCTGTGCTTTCTGTGGGACATGGGGCTCTTCACTTGTTATCATTTTCTCGCTGGGGCTGTAAGTAATTCTAGTTCAGATGCAGGCAAAGTTAATGATCAAATGGGCCCACGATGGCAGGCCACTGACGCATGGTGTGACACTGGATTAGCCATACAAACTTTGTCTCAGTTACACGATCTGTAAACAGGGGGTAATGTCAAATGCTGACCCTTTGTAAGGAGCTTTGAGATCCTTGCTAGAGAAAAGTAAATCCTGATATTCTTGTTAAACCATCTGATCCATGTCTAAGCACCGGGCACCACCTCCTTAGCCGAAATCACTTACCTGTTGCCAATAAAAACCAAACCACTGCTGTGAAATTCCTTTTATAAGTTTAGCTTCCTCCATTTCATGTGGGAGAGGAAGGGTGATTCAAGAGCAGGGCACCAGCTTGAGCCCCAGGAGACCCAGATTGAATTCCTTGTTTTGCCACATGCTTACTCTGCAACCTTGGGCAAATCACTTAATTTCTCCATGAAGAGAAAAAAAAAGCAGAGGCTTAAGTGCAGGGAGTGTATGCTCTGGTTTCTGCACTGAAGCCTGTTCGGCCGCATCTTCACTGTTACGCTTTCCTGGGCTAGCTGAAGTCTAGGGACCGCCCTGTGCTTTAGTTACATCTTTGGCCACAATACTGGTATATCTTAAGACAGATGGCTAGATAGAGCCCCTGCATAACACCACGTTATGTTATAACTAGACCCGAGGGGGTTAGCTCCAGAGATAACATTTAGTTTTTGAAAGGAGACATGTCTGGGTAACAGCTGCAATAAAGCCATTCTGCTGACGTGGAAGTTGCATGCAGCATGATAATGTTCGGTACTTACATCAGTGCTAATGGCTGGCTCCATATCTGTGGGTCAGGATGATGTATTCCGCCCAGCGCCATGCACGCTTATGGCTCACTATAACGAACAATGAGTAATGTCAGTGAAACGTGACGGACCCACCTGCCAATGCTTTCCTTCTACAATGAATTACAAATGCTTTGGACTTGAACAGCGATGTTGGAACTGAGACTTAAAATGCTATACAAGGCCTCCTAAATATTTCACGCTCCACGGTGGTCAGGATTTTTTTTTCCCCTGAAGTAAGTTATACTTTTCTTTTTCTCTTTTTGTCTTTCTCTTATTCTTCTTTTTTCTCTCTCTTTTTTTCTTCTTTTTCCTTTTCCTTTCCCCCCCCAAAAAAGCTCAGAATTCACCAAAAATTCAGACAAATCAAATAATCAGATGTCAGGCAAATTTGTTCATAGATTTCATAGACATTAGGGCTGGAAGGGACCTCGGAAGATCATCGAGTCCAGCCCCCTGCCCAAAGGGCAGGAAGTCAGCTGGGGTCATAGGATCTAACCTAAACAGCGACGCATGTTGTGTGTGATGAAAGCAGATCCTTCCCACAAAGAACTAGCAGACTTGCCAAGCCAATATTCTGCAACCAATGTTTTGATGCAAAAAGGGACAAACTGCTGCTCAACGCAGATGAAAAATGGCCCCTCCCCTCCCCTCCCCTCCCTCTCCTGGTGCTTCCTGGT
>NW_005843449.1:54369-63507 GCF_000455745.1 Alligator sinensis
GGGTCTGTTTTCCCCCCTTGCTGAGCAGCAGTTTGTCCTACACTGCCACTGCTCAAACCAGATGGGCGAGTGCAGAGAGCACGGGATTGGGGTTGCACGTGCTGGTCCCCACCTGTACTGTGGGGCTGGGGTTGGGGGGACTGGGAGCTAATGGGCATGCAGGAGCCAGTGACAGCCAGACACAAGTGTGGGGCTTGCACGGGTGTCCTGGGGCCAGAGTGGGGTGGTAGGAGGGGGGTGTCCTGGCCAGCAGGGGCTCTCTGGGGGCCAGCTCCCCTCTCTTCCTGCTGGTGCAGCTCAGCCCAGCACCATAGTCTCCTGCCAGCCCACAGCCCTTGCTCTAGGCCCTGCCGGTGCTGGCCCCAGACACTGGTGCAGCCTGGTGCTCCCATCCGACTGTTGCTGTGCTCCTGTCTGTCCATTTCCTCCCACTCCCCCCACCCCCTCCCCTGCCTTCCTCACTGCCCTGCCCACCGGCCAGCTGCTCTGCACTGCATGGGGTACATGGCTGGATCACTGGACCTGCCCTGACTTCCCCTGGGTCCTACTGTCCCTGGCTCCTGTCATCTTTGACAGGCAGCCAGGGGCAGATGAATATTTATTTTCTAAATTTTCTAAATTTTTTAGGGGCCCTGTGAGCCAGATATAATGACCTGGTGGGCCAGATTCAGGCCATGGACTGGACTTTGCCTGCCCCAGTTAGCCTCTCCAGGGATAAGTAACTAGATAGGCATGTGTGGCAGGGAGTTAAGAGCTCACTTTTATGAGATGTGTTGTCTTCTAGACTTTGTGCATTCATGACTGTGCAAATGATATGCCTGTGACCTTTATAATGCCTCTTCACCTTTTGCAAAAGAGTGACAAAGCCTACTGATTTCAGAAAAGCAGGGGGAGGATGGAGAGTTGAACATCCTCATTTTCTGACCTGGGTAGAACTCCTCATGGGCAATGTGTTATAGGGATCCAAAACTTGTCCTTTTTGAACCCTTTGAACTTCTGTTGTTCACACGTGTGCCACAGAAAAGCAGTGAGTTAAGAAGAGAATGGAATATAGTTCTCTGTGGGTTTGTATGTAGTTCCTGCCATTAAACTCACATTCCAGAATGCCTAACAGGATTAGATAGTAAGCAATGACAAAATGGGAGGGAGAAGCAATGAAGGAAATATAGGTGGTGGAAGGCTGGGGCTAAGGGGGCTCAGCCGCCCCAAGTGAGGGGCAGTAGGCTCCGGGTGGCTGCAGTGAGGGTGGGGAGAGGCATGCACGCAGCCAGGGTCACAGCCCCACGTGTGGATCACTGGGTGTACAGCACAGCAAACATCAATCTATTCTGGAAAGGGGAAAGGGCTGGGAGGGGGGCCAGATCCAGGCCCCCATGGTAAGAGATGGAGTGGGGTGCAAGCAGGAGAAAGGGCTGGGGTGAATGGGCCCAGGCTGGGCTGGGTGGTGGGACAATCAGAGCCTGGGCAGATCATCTAGAGGTACCAGGGGGCTCCTCGCCTGTGCATGCCCTGGGGGAGGCCTGGAAGACACAAGCCCCCTGATCTGTTCATGGGGAGGAGGCGGCTGCTCCTGCGTGCTGTGCTATGAGCTCAGCGCCAAGCCCCCTGCCTACCCAGCAGTGGGATACATGTGGCATTGCTTGGCTCTGGAGGAAGTGGCAGCTGCAGCTGGTTGCAAAGTACAGCCCACAGCTGCAATCACCTCCACCATGTGCACAGATTGGTGGAGCATGTGCCCCCTGGGCCTCCACTGGGATGCACACAGAAGCAGGAGCCCCCGCGCCTCTGGGCAAGCCGGCCAGGCTCTGATCACATCCCACCACCCAGCCTGGCGTGGCCGGGGACCCATTCACCCCAGGCTCTTCCCTCCCTCACCATGGGGGCCTCGATCTGCTCCACCCCACATCCCTCCTCCCACCCGTTCCCCCACAGACTTACCTGCTGGATGGGTAGAGAGCGGGGCAGAGCGCGTGTACTCAGCTCCCACAAATAAATTTTTCTCCCTCCACCTATGGGAAGGACAGATGATTTCAGTTGAGTTAAGGCCCAGATAGTAAAAGTTGAAGAGGAGAAGGCTGTTGAACCGTCAGTGGCAGTAGCAAGACTGGTGTTGTCCGGGTGAGCAACAAGAGGACTGGAGAGCAATAACCCCATGAGGCTGCTTAGAAGAAGGATAACGGGTATAAAAATCTGTACTTTCCATCTGAAATTGTATAAGCAATCCAGGAAGTTTTTGGAGAGTGTTGGGGGCAACTTCATGGTGCAAGCATTGGGAGGCCAACTAGGGGCCATGCTGGTATTGAGTCACGGCTCGCAACCAGGGAAGAATCAATTTAGTAATTGATGGAAGTCACTCATCATGGTGTCCTGTGACCAGTGGGGTCCCCCAAAGGCTCTGTCCTTGGACCCATACTGTTCAACATCTTCATTAATGATGTGGACACTGGAGTCAGAAGCGGACTGGCCAAGTTCGCCGATGACACCAAACTTTGGGGCAAAGCATCCACACCAGAAGACAGGCAGGTGATCCAGGCTGACCTGGACAGGCTCAGCAAGTGGGCGGACGAGAATCTGATGGTGTTCAACGCCAATAAATGCAAGGTTCTCCACCTTGGGAAAAAAAACCCGCAGCAAGCTGACAAGAAGTGGAAACTTGGACAAACAGCTAGGGAGGAGTCTAAGAGCATTGCTCGGGCATGCAGGGATGAGACCAAGAAGGCCAAAGCGCAACTGGAGTTGCATCTAGCAAGGGTCATGAAGGGAAACAAAGAAGGATTTCTACAAATATGGCAACGAGAGGAAGATTGGGGATGTGTGGCTCTCTAACTGAATGCGGAGGGCAAGCTATTGACAGAGGATGCAGAAAAGGCTGAAGTGCTCAATGCCTTTTCTACCTCAGTCTTCACAGGCAAGGTCAGCTCCAGAATACTGCACCGGGCAGCGCAGTTTGGGGAGGAGGGCAAAAGACCAGGTTGGGGACTATTTAGAAAAGCTGGACATGCACAAGCCCGTGGGGCCAGAGGAGATGCATGTGAGGGTGCTAAGGGAGTTGGCTGATGCGACTGCAGAGCTGCTGGCCATTATCTTTGAAACTCGTGGTGACTGGGAGAGGTCCCAGGTGATTGGAAAAGACCAAAGATTGTGCCCATCTTTAAGAAAAAGAAGGAGGAGGACCTAGGGAGCTGCAGACTGGTCAGCCTCACCTCAGTCCTTGGAAGAATCGTGGAGCAGATCCTCGACTAATCCATTTCCAAGAAGGTGATTAGGAACAGTCAGCATGGATACACCACACTGAAGGCGAATCATGCCTGACCAACCTGATGGCCTTCTGCGATGAGATGACCAGACCTGTGGATGTGCGGAGAGCAGTGGACATGATATCCCTTGCCATTAGCAAGGCTTCTGATATGGACTCACACAATATTTTTGCAAGCAAGCTAAGGAATTGCAGGTTGAATGAATGGACTATAGAGTGGTTAGAAAACTGGCTGCATGACTGGGTTCAGAGGCCAGTAGTCAATGGCTCAGCGTCTAGATGGCAGCTGATCTCAAGTGGAGTGCACCAAGTTCAGTCCTGGGACCAGCTTTGTTCAATATCTTCTTTGGCAACCTGGGATGGAGTGCCTTCTCAGCGAGTTAGTAGATGCCCTCAAAGTGGGTGGAGCAGTAGATCCTCTGGAGGGTAGGGCTGGGATTCAGAGAGACCTCGCCAAGCTGGAGACTCGGGCCAAAAGAAATCTCACACAGTGCAATAAGAACAAGTGCAAAGCCCTGCACTTAGAACACAACAATCCCAGGCACGGCTACAGGATGGGGACCGACTGGCTAAGCAGCAGCTCTGTCGAAAAGGACCATGGTGTCACAGTGGACGATAAGCTGAATATGAACCGACAGTGCCCTTGCTGCGAAGAAAGATGACAGCATCCTGGGCTGCATTAGTAGGAGCGTTGCCAGCAAATCCAGGGAAGTGATTCTTCCCCTCTATTCAGCACTGGTGAGGCCACAGCTGGAGTCCTGTGTCTAGTTTTTGGCCTCCCGCTCCAGAAACGATGTGGACAAATTGGAGAGAATCAAGCGGAGGGCAACAAAAGTGGCGAGGGGGCTGAGGCACGTGACTTAAGAGGAGAGGCAGAGGGAACTGGCCTTATTTAGTGTGGGGAAGAGAACACTCAGGAGGGCATTTAATAGCAACCTTCAACTACTTGAAGTGGGGAGCAGGACTGTTCTCAGTGGTGGCAGATAACAGAACAAGGAGCAATGGGCTCAGGTTGAAGCAAGGGAAGCTTAAGTTAGATATTAGGAAGGATTTTCTCCCCAAGAGGTTGGGGAAACACTGGAACAGGCTACCCAGAGTGGTGGTGGAGTCTCCATCTTTGGAGGTCATTAAGACCTGGCTAGACAAAGCCTTGGCTGGGATGATCTAGTTGAGGCTGGTCCTGCTTTGAATGGAGGGTTGGACTAGATGCGACCTCCTGAGGTCCCTGCCGGCCCTCATTGTCTGTGATTCTACGAAATCAAAGCAGGGTGCAAAATAATGTTTGAAGTTTGCAGCCACGTGGATGAAATGATGGAATCGAGTGGTTCTGTGGTTTGAGGTAGAGACTGGGAGTGAGGGAGAGGCTCTTTCCAGCCACACTGTTGTAAAGCTGGACTGACTTCATCAACAGCTATATTTATTCCTAAAACAGACAGCAGAAATTGGGCAGGAGCCCGTGGGCCTCGATCTGATCTCACCTCTGTAAAAAAGGCGTCACTTTGATCTCAGTAGAGCTGCACCCCTTGTATACTAGCACCAGGGAGATCAGGAGTAGACCCACTAACTAATCTTTCTGCACGATTGGCTCAGTTACTTCTGGGTTAGCTGTTCAGCCCTCCTACCCCACAGCTCCTAGAGATAACCAAACACTGTATTAGTCATTGCCTCGTCCTAAATTTAGGTAGGCACAGTTGGCACCATATTGTTTGTAGGCCACCATGCATAAGACGAGATGAAAAATCTTTGTTACTAGTTTTTTTTAGATCTCCTTTTTGCACGTTTAATATGTTTTGTTCAGTCAAGGAGGATGAAGAAGCCATGAGGCTTTTTCCTTATGATTTACCAGGCTTGGTGGCTCTCTTCAGTTACCAGTTAGCATGTGGCTGCAGTCAGAAAAGCAGCTGTGTAAAATAAAAGGCACAGCGGGCACCATACCTTTCTCTATGACTCCCCGATGAAATGTGCTCGGCTTATCAGTCCCAGAGGTGGCTTGGTGGTTTGCTCATCGTCAGTCGGGATTTGGTTAGGAAGCCACATTCTTTCTGCCTCTTATTCACCAATAACTTGCCAGATGGAGAGCTACATAGCCACTGGCCTCAGTTTGCACGTGTGTAGGGGACTGTGTGCCGAAAAAGGAAGACGTTAGTTGGAGTGTGTTTTCACCCCTGGCATTGGGCCTGTTTTTGTCTTGTCACTGGAAACCAGGGATGTACAAATCTGCCTTGTCTATTATTGTACACAAAAGGCTAAAAGAAAGCTGGCTTGTGATCACATGCTTTAGGCTTGTCAGTTCACAGGAAATAGGAAGCTATATCCAGAAATGAAGGCCTTGTGAGGGACTTGGCAGTTCAGCAAAACACTTGGGTGTTTGCCTAATTTGAAGAACCTGCTCAAGTCCCACTGACTTCAGAGAAATGTGATTGAGAGCAGTGCTAAATCATGGCCTTCATGTGTAATTCTCCCCCAGGCAGAGGGCTAGCATAAAGCATTATTGTGTCCTTAGTTAAATGGCTCTAACATGCCGGCCCTCTGCGTGGAGCTAACGTGTTGAGTAAATGGGTACTGTCTGCTCTTCTGACAACTACTGTGTTTTTCCATTGTATCTTACTGCCGGCAATCTCGTGGCCCAATGACATGATGCCAGCAATGGTGACAGAAATATTGTCATCGGTGGGCGTGTCTACATGAGTCGCATTACTGTACAGTTGCCTTATTTGCTGTGCAGTAAGTGCATGCGTCTATACGTGTGTGCACTTACTGCACAGTAAATTCCCTGAATCACAGTTAAATTTGCTAGCTGCCAATTCAGGGAGTAAATTTAATTGCGCATAGTAAGTGCACAGTAACGCACACATAGATGCGACTCGGCAACAAGTTTGCTTCTGGGTCTGCCCATCCACTAAGGCCAGCCCCAAGGCTAGTGGCCGGGAGCCTCTCTTGCTCCAGGGCTGGGCTGCCTTGCTGGCAGCCCCTGTCTGCAGGCTTTAAAAGCCTGCAGCTATTTTCTACCCTGGGGCACACAGCACAGGGGCCTGGGCAGGCCTCAGCCCTGCTGTGCCTGCCCGCCCCACCCCAGGGGTGCAGCTGAGCCTGTGGCCCCCACTCAGGCCTGCTGGCCCCCCGGGCCAGCTGCAGGCAGTCGAGTGCACCAGGGCCAGTGCCACCGCCCTGCCGCAAACCCCCAGCAGCCTGTCCTTGCGACTGCAGGTGCTTCAGGGCATAGACTCAGCTGTGCAGCTCCCTGTCGTACGCCGTGTCCATGCGCTGGGTACCTCAGGGACAGCCATGTGGGGGCCCAGAGACCCTATGAGGGACCCACAATGTCCTCCTTGTCGTCCCCATCCAGGCTCATTGTTGTCCGCTTGCGCACGCCTGTGCTGTCCACCCAACTGGAGCCAGGAGGAGGTTGGTGACCTCATGGCGCTCTGGGGCGATGCAGAGGTGCTGCAGCAGTTTGAGTGGGACAGGCACTCAAACCCACATTTATGAGGTGGGATGCAGGAGTGAGGGCACTCCAGGTTGGCACAGCAGTGCCACATAAAGGTTGAGGCCTTGCAGGGACAGTGGGTGGTCATGACTGACCACAGTTGTTGGTCCAGCTGTGTCCGCAAGACCATGGCCTTTATGCGGTAGCTGACCCATATCTTGGCACCCTGGGGCTCAGGCCACAATTTGGCTGTCTTCAGCAGCACAAGTTGCCTGCCCTGGCCTGCCCTGCCCCCTCCAGTGACATGTCACCATAGGAGGGGCCCTCGGGCATGGAGCATCATATCCTGCCCAGCTCCCCAGCTGCAGGGTCCAGCAGCAGCTTGGGGAGCCCTGGCCAGCGCCCCAGGCCCCTCCAGGAAGAATGGCTGGCCCTGTCATTGCTGGCCATCAGCAGCACCAGCTCCTCCCCAGGGGTGCCCCCAGCTGGGTACCTGTACGGTGTGCACTGTGGACCACGGACACTGGACGCAGCCAGATGCCATCACTGATGGGGAGGACCACACCAAGCCACCAGTCCCGACACGTGATACGCGCGGCGCTGGGGCCCTTCTAGCCCCAGTCCCTGCTAGCCCCAGTCCCTGCCCCTGGCCACAGCCCCTGCCCCTGCACCCTCTACCTGCCTGGCCCACCAACTCTCCTCTGGCCCTGAGTCATCCCCTCCCAAACCCCACAGTGTGCAGAGAGACAGGGCACAGTTTCAAACTTCATTGAGCAGCCCTTGCGTCCACAGCTCGGTGTGCATGGGCCTTTACCACCCTGAGGAAGGCAGTGATGGTGGCAGCGATGACCTCCTCAGTAGCAGGGGCAGGGAGGCATACTAGGGGTGCCACAGATAGCTCTCTGGGTGGCAGTGGAGGTTGCAGGGCACCTCAGGCTTGCGCCCCAGATCATTGTAGCTCAGGGTCCCCAACCAAGAGTGCAGGTGAGCCTAAGGTACCAGGAGGATTGGCAGCAGCAGGGTGTCATGGCTTGGGCACCCTCAGCCTGCACAAGCAACTCATTGCGCGCTGCCCAGGGCACACACAGCAGGGGCACCCTTGGGCCACAGTGGTGGCGCACTGGGGGCTTTCGTTTGAAGAGATGCGTAACCTTTTTTGATTGGGTTAATTGGGTGTATTGGCATAAGTTCATTAGAGTAATTAGGTTAGTTAGCATCTTCTACTTAGTCTTTGCCAACCCTGGGACTTGAAGGAATGCAGTAAATTTTGGTGATTAATGGAGGTTTTATGCTGTTGTTAATTCTCGCCTATTCTAGCTGGGCGATCTGTTTGCCATCACTCCCGTTCTGCATGATTCCATCTCTTCACTTCGGCTGTGGGATGGATTGTCTTTATCTTTCATAGGTTGTCAGGCCGGAAGGGACCTCAGATGATCATTGGGTCCAGTCCCCTGTGCCAAGCAGGAAAGACAGCCAGGGTCAGGTGGCCCGAGCAAGGTGACCGTCCGGCCTCCTCTTGAGATTTCCAGGGCAGGCGATCGCACCACCTCTGGAGGGGGCTTATTCCACAGTCTGGCCACCCTGACTGTGAAGAAGTTTTTCCTAATGTTGAGTGTGAATCGGTCTTCCAGGAGTTTGTGGCCGTTACTCCTGGTTTTCACCTCGGGTGCCCCAGTGAACAGTTGCTCACCGAGCCCTTGGTGTGCTCCCCTAGTGCAGCGGTAAGCTGCTACCAGGTTGCCTCACAGCCTTCTTCTCAGGCTGAAGTCTCAAATCCCTCCGCCTTTCCTCGGATGGCTTGCCGTGTAAGCCTCTGATCATACGGGTGGCTCTTCTTTGAGGCTCGATACAGAAATGTCTGAATTTTTTTTTTTTTTTTTTTGCTCGTGTCATACAGGAGATAAAAGGAAAGGATCTTCTATGGTTTTGAACTTTTTAAGACTTCCTACTGACATTTTGCCCATTTGACACTTCAGGAGCTGAGCCTCAGGCTCTCATACTCATTTCAGAATAATCCTCTTGGGAAGGGGGAATTCTTCATTCCTGAGCTTTCTATAGCTTTATACCATCTTATAATGAAATGAAAGGAGTGGGGAGCTGGGTCCAGGGCATTCATAATACTATGAGCGGGGTGGTCATGACTGCTACCCAGCTCAGTGGGAATTGTGGACCTTCGCCTGGTGCTGTATTAGGTTCCCGCTCGGGGTGCCTTCCTTCCTTGTATGCTATAATTGTTTGACACAGGGCAGAGGACAAAACCCCGGGTGCTGCATTCCAGCTTTGTGCGCTCTGTGTGAGAGTGGGGAGTGTCTTCTACTGGTCATCTGGCAGATGCCAAGGCTATTGCTTGATATGGCCAGTGCTTGATAGCTGAATTAAATAACCCTGAAGGTTAAGCCTGCATGACGCACTCAGCCTTGCAGGCATTAATAGTGACATTTAACTGCTTTTGAAA
>NW_005843449.1:63800-73660 GCF_000455745.1 Alligator sinensis
GTATGTGGAGTCCTTTGCTCTAAAACATAGGTGAAAGACACAGCTCTTAGCAGGTGCCGACTGGTGTAGCTCTAGTGAAATCAGGGGAGCCATACTGATTTTTGCTATTCAGGATCTGTCCCAGAGCTCCTTGGACCTTGGAATACTTTGGTTCAATTCACCAAACCCTGCCTGACCGAATTCTGATCTTATCTGTTTGTAAAATGGGTGCATCTTCATTGGTGCAATTCCTTATTTTAACAGGTACCAAGAATAGACCCCATGCCCAAATGCCTGGAGAGGTAATGCAGAAAGTCATTTTTTTCCACAAGTTTGATGAACGTCTTCATCCTGCATTACCTTGTTCCCTTTCTTTCACACCGAGCTCTTCCCTTGAACAAAGTGGCTGTCTGCATGCTTATTGGCCAAAGTGGCACAAGTGTTATACTAAAGCCTTTGAATGACCCAACAATTTGAAGCCTTGATTGGTAAGGAAAAAGTGAGCTCCCTGAGTTTGTAATGTCATGTGTAGTTCAAGATTTTTCTATCCGTTGTTTTCAGACAAAGCCACCAAAATGTTCCCTCTGTTATTTTTAGCTTGTTGAAAGCAGATGTAGCCGCTGCAGTGCCGGATCAGGAGGATCTCATCTCCCAGGAGCTGGAAGGCCGCTCCATCGCTCTGCTGCTGGACCACACTGTCAAGTCTTCTGCAAGAAGCTCTAGCCTTTCTTCAGCACCGAGCCAGATGGCATCCTGCGAAATAGGTGGAAAGGATAACTGTGCACCACTAAACTACGCAGGATGAATGCAGGCACCTTTCTCTGGCCTGGCCTCATTCACTCTGCTTGTTGGTCTGTAATGTGCAGCCTCATGTCGCAGTGCCGACTCCTGCAGTGCTTCCAGGGGCTGTTGTAGATAATGGCTGAAGCGACTTCTCTCTGCAGCTTCTTCTTCACCATGAAAATGTCGTCTTTGTGAACATGTTAGCTAGCAAGCAGGGTTACATTTTCATGTTCTCTAGAGTGCTCCTGTCATCAGGCCAACTTCAGCGATGACATCTGGCATGAATCTGTGTGCGATATTTAGCACCCACTGATTTTGGAGGGAAAAGATCTGGCTAGCATGTTTAAAAGAGAAAAAATGATGTCACTACAACCAATGGTGAGGGAGTCATCAAAGATCCTGGGAAGGATGGATTTGGACAAAACATTTCACCTAGGAATTTTGAGATGAAGTTTTTCAGGGTAGAAAAAAGGAGGAGGGAGGAGGGTTTCCTTCCTGGGTCTGGGCGAGGTGGAGGGTGCCCAGTGCGTTACTACAGTCACAAGGCAGCTTTTTGTGGTATGCAGCCTCTGGTAGAAATCACCAAGCGAGAGCTTCTGGGGAGACAGGGTCAGCTCCCACCGCCATGCTCCACTGTCCCCCACAAAGAGAGCAAATGAAGCTGGCATCATGCAGCTCCCTCCCACTGCACGAGGACCTGCGGGCAAGTTAGCAGCACTTTGTGAGGGAAGGTGGCATGCGCCTGTCAGCGCTTCAGTGTGCTGTAATAATAGCTCTATTGACACTCTCCTTACTCCTTGGCAAAATTGCTGAGCTCACAACAGGGATTTATTTCTCTGATCTTTGGGCAATTCCAAGAACCACGGCTCTGTGGTTTGCAGGTCTTTAAAATTACCCCACATTGCATGAAAGCGCTTTATGAAAGTGAAACAAAATGGGCAAGGGAGCCGTCCCAGGTGTAGACCGTGACATCTCTCCTGGAAGCTCAGCAGTTCCTTCTGGCCGTGGAGAGGAGTAGCAGTGGCGTTTCCCAGACCCTGATTTACAGCGGCTTCTGATCCCATCCCACAAAAGAATAAAGGCTGGTTTGTTTTGGGCCAAGGTTATCAAAGAACCAAATTCTGCCTCTGGATATGGGCTCTTCTCACCAAAAGAAACTGATTTAATCTGCGTTTGTTCTCCTAATTGAACCCCATCGCCCTCCGGTGAGTTATTCCGGTTTTACATCATGTGAAAAGAAAAGCATACCTGGTGCTATCTACATAGAGCAGTGGTCACCCACTGCAGGGCTCCCCCCAACCCCAACAGGCTGATGCCCGGCTGCCGGGTGGTAGATCCTGGGTTGCCCCTTTACTTCAAAAAGTGATCGTCGCCTTAAAAATGTTGGCGAGCACTGATCTGGAGGGGTTCTTTTGTTTTGCTTCGCTTAAGTCTCCTGTGAGATGTCTTTCCAGCTGTGCAGACCTTGTTAGCGCTAGGCTAGATTACTGCCGTGCCTTGCCCTTAAGGCTCCCTTTGGAGCGCACTCAGCTGTTTTGGCCGCCACAACGCGTTTGCCTCTGAGGTGTGTTTGCTACTTCTGAGATGGCCTCTTTTATGGAAAAGTGCAGCCCGCTGGCCGTGTATACCCTGGAAACAACTCCTGCCCTCCATCTTCTCATTCAATGAGGGGAGCTCTTCCCTCCCTTTCCCAGTACGTTTAGGGTGCAGGCGGGTGACCCGCGACCTCTCCTTGGGTTCTTGGAAAAGACAGGAAGGCAGGCTGTCCGAGGTCTTTTGCTCCCTTTCTGCTACTTCCACCCATGTGTCCTGCGGTAGCTGGGACATTGGAGCATTTCTGCGCCCATTCTGGCCTTTGGGCCTTTTTCACTTTGTGTTTCAAAGATGGCTTCCAGCAGAAATGCTCAACCCAAGCATTATGTAGTGGGGTCACCCTGCCCGTAGGCTCTTGTTCAATGGGTGCGCAGTCCAGGCGTGATCTCGACATGTCAAATCATCCGGCAGCCCTGCACGTGGATATATCCAGTGCTGCCAGGTTTCCATCCTGCCTCCTGCAGAGGAACCACGCTGACCACATAAATGCTGCTCAAGCTTTTGGGGTTTTTGTGAGGCTTTGGGGTCATTTCTCATGCTTGCAATTTCATCCATGGTCCCAACTTTCCTTAAGACCCAAATTCACTGATCGTTTCTTTCATAATAGCAAAGCTCCTAAAAAAAACCCAAACCCAATCTCTTTTGTCCTTTTCTTCCTCCCCCAGGTTTCCTTGTTCCCTGCTTTCGTGTCTTTAAAGCATTTTTTTTTTATTGCTAGCCCCTGCACAGAGTTATAAATGTAGTTGAACGGGAAGGGAAAAAAAAGTCTGTCTTCTCTCTGGTTTCTCAGCCTTCTCTCCTGAGGGCTGCTGCTTTCAGTCTCTCTGGCTGATCTCTCTGTTTATGTCCTGCAGGAGGGCTTTGAGGAGGCTGACCCCAAGGGAAAAAGAAACACTGTCACTCCAAGTTGGGAAGTAACTTTTCTTTCCTGTTTTCTACCAGTGGGGGCCCATCCAGGAGTTCAATGTTGTGTGCTGCAAGCGTAGTCTTCCTGGAGTTTAAAAACCAGCTGGAAGTGATGTCGACCCACTAGGTTGTCGACATCTAGTTTCTTTCCAAAGACAACTTGCTAAATCAGTTCCGGGGCACTGCGAGCGTGTCTAGCTAGGAAAAAAATGTATGCCGCACTTTAGGGACAACATCGCTACACAGAGAGCAAGGCTAACACAGTGGGCGACCAAGGGCTTGAGAGTCTCTTCTGCCTGACCCCCGTATCGACCCAAAATGTCGTGGCAAGTTAAGGGACAATACATGTTACAAATTGCTGTCAGTCTTTCTCCTGTCTGCTGGTTGTGGCTTGGGGATTCGTCCCCTGAGCACTCCCGCAGGTCTTTATGATGCCTGGACAGAGAGGTTATCCGTAAAGGTCCTTGACATGGAAACCCCCTCGAGTGTCAACCTCCTTACCCGAGGCTCACACCGAGGTGGCTGGTGGGCCCCACAGTGCGCTAGAGGTGGGCATGGGACCCTGCCGGGCGCGCCGCAAAATCTGGGGTTTTTCCTGTGGGCTTAGACTCGTGCTTGAGTAGAGGCTTCTTGATCTCCCTGTGGGGGTTTTGTTTTTTTGAAGGGAGAAGGTGAGTAACTTATATGTTACATGTTAAGGTAAAACTTAGGTATGAGGTTTTATTGTCATGAATATAATATATATCTACACATTTTAATTATTATTATATTTATAAGTTGCTAGTGCATTGGGTAGGAGGAAAGGCACTTTTTACTTTGTTTTATATTATTATTTGATGGGTTTTGGGAATTCCACCCTGTGTTCAGGGTGGAGAGATTATTTTTTTATTGGGTTTTTAGTTGGTTTTTTTTTAAGTAGTTTTGTTTAAGGTTTTGTTTTTATGATTTTTATGGGTTTTTTTGCTTTTTATTTTTATGGGATTTTTTAAATTATATGAAGTTTTTAGTTTTATTACTTTTTATGGGTTAGAGTAAGCTTTATTTTATGTTGCAAAGCATGGTCACTTTGGGCTATGTTGAAGTTTTTTTTTATAGCTGTTATTTTGGGTATTATTTTAGAATAGTTATATAAAGCAGTTTTGGGGGGAGGGGGGTTAGCAGATTAGTAGATGTATTAGGTTATGATTTTGTGGCCTTTGATTTTGTGAAGTTTTGTGGGGGGGGAATGTTAGTTTGTCTTTTTTTTTAGAGGTCTTTTTGGGATGGGTTTTACAATTTTTTCTTGACTGGTTGCATTTGCATATATTTATGCTGATTAATTTTTTTTAGGGTGATATAGTTGTTGGCATAATTTGTTAGATTTTTTATTTGTTAATATAGCCTTTGGGCATAGTAAGTAAGTACACCCATTAAAAAAAATAAGATAATGATGTATAATAAAATAATGATTCTAGGATGTAACATAACATTTATTAATTTTGTCTACATGCGGTTATTTTTAAGGAAAATGTTGTATTAGTGGTGTTTAGATACTGATTTTAATTTTTCTGTTAGTTTTAGGAGTTTACTTTTTTGGGGTATTATATGCAGGTTTGTTTGTTTGCTTTTATTTAGAGCGTTAGTATAAGTACTAATTATTTTTAAATTTGTTTTACTTGTTGGTAAACAGTTTTTTTATGAAAGATTTAATGACGGTTTAATTTACTGGGAAGACTTTTGTTAAGGTTAAAGATTGGGAATAAGTAGGGTGAGTATAGATATGCTTTTTACTTTCTACAGTGGTAGCGTTACAATGGTATTTTTTAATAGGAGCTTGGGAGATGTTATTTCAGGTTACTGCAGTTACACATAGATATTTAATGGTATTGTTAATTATTACTGTTGTTTGAAAATTTTATTTAAAATGTAATTTTTAAAATATTTTTTGGTGTAATTTACAAGATTTATTAGGAAGTTTTTATGATAGTATATTTATTTGGGCTGTTTATATTGTGTATATTTATTAGGGTTTAAAAGTTTTTTTAAAAAGAGTTACTTTGCAGGGGATTTAGGGGTTTAAACTTTTTTTGCTAATACTATAGGGATGGGGACATATAGAGGGGTTAAGTTTTGGTTTTTACTTTTACTGATTTTATGTATATAATATTTAAGGGTGTTTTTATTTTTAAAGAAATAACTTTTGTAAAAAGGGGTTTGTATTTTGGGTACTATTTTGAATAGGAACTGGATATAATTGCTGGGTTTTTGGACGTGATTTAAAGCATTTGTTTTTATCTTGGTGCAATATAAAGGTTTGTATGGTAATGTAAGTATGGCAGAACTTGTTTTGTGAGGTTTTGTATTGTTTTTAACACTGAATGCATGATGGTGTGTCATTGTTTGAGCGGTTGGACTGTTATGGTTAGGGTTTTGACTTTTTTTTTGGTATTTTGCGTTAGTTACTATTTGATTTTTTAAGGTTTGTTGGGTAAGCTGTTTTATTTTAGTAAGTTTGTTTTTTACTACTTTTATATTTATTTGGTTAAGCACCGTTTTGGTAGTTTTTAATTAATTTAGGACAGTTGTGGCATTTTTGTTGCATTTTTTATGTAGACTGGGATTTTGGTGCTAAGCAGACAGGATTGGTTTTGTTTTCTTGTTGTACTATGGATGGACTTGGGTGACATTAACCTTTTACTGTAGGATTACAAATTAAAAAAAAAACAGTGAAGGGAACATTATAAAAGTTTTGGGGATTTTATTTTTTATAATGGTGGGAATTTTTTTTGAGTGGGTAGGGTCTACAGAAATTTAGAAGGAGATTTTTGTTTTTTTTTTTAGTTTTAGTTTTAGTTTTGTAATTAGTTGGTTAGGTTTGGGTCTGTTTTTAAATAAAGCCTCTTATACCTTTGCCGGAATTGGATGCTTTTTGGGCATACAATTTGCTATTGATTTTGCAATACTGGCAAATATTAATATAAAGTTTATTTGAAGCCTGTCGCGTATGGTATGTTTATATGGGGTTTTTTTTGCGTAGTTTTGTGCATTTTTTGCTTTGCCGGGTTGAAACTCTTCCATGTTGGTGATATAGTTATTGCTGTGGGCTAACAGAGATGAATTCGTTTTCAGGACTACAGCTATTTTGTAGAGGAACGTAATGTTTTCGTTGATGTTGGACACGTCCTGTATGGTGGGTGGTTCTCCACAGTTGCGCTTTTTTTGTTTTTGTGGTGTTGATTTAGGCACACCAGTGCGATTCATAAGGGCTGCGGGTGGTTTTTGTTAGCTTTTATCTTTGGAGGTTGCTGGAATTTTAGGTGTGAAATAAGAGTGTTTTAGATACGTACTTTTGGCGGGCTGTAGGAGGGTAAGAAGTATTGGGCCAGGTTGCTTTTAGTGGCTGGATTTTTAACCTTTCTTTTTAGTAGCCTTTTTAGTAGCCAGGGTAAAAACTGGGGGAATAGGCCTGTTTTTCTGGCTTCTTTTAGCCTGGTGGCTATTGTATTTTTAATAACGGTTGCTTTTTGATGTTTGATTTTAATAGCTAGTTTAGATTAGTTTTTATTAGCAACACTACCTTAGCCTTTACGGCATTTTCTGAAAAACAGTTGTTTGGTCAGTAGGAACTTTGTATTTGCTGGTGGGGGTTTTGCCTAATACAATATGGCTTTGTTTTTATGGTAGAACTAGACTGTTTGGGGTTTTTTTGTTTGAGCCGGGAAGTGAATTTTACTTTTATTTCTAACGAAGGTCGGAGGGAGTGATTTTGCTTTTTTTGTTTTAGTGGAATTTAGGGGGTTGGTCTATTATTTGGGCGAAAGGACTGTTTTTGTTTTTTTTTCTTCACGTGTTTGCAAGGCTCATAATATTTAAGGCATTTGTTGACTTCATTTTTTTTTTAACTTTTTGAGTAGTTCTTATTTTTTTTTTTCTGATTTAAATGTTTTATTTTTCTTTGACTTTGCGGATGATAAGGGATGCTGAATTGATGTTCTACCTTTGTTTTTTTACACTACTGCTTTACTAGCAAATTTTTTAAAATCAGACGTTGTTTATTTTTAAATGGCGTGGTTTTTTAAAATTAGATTTATTTTTCTTAAAGCTCGTATTACTGCCTTTTTGGTTGCTTTGGCCATAGGCCACACTTCTGGCTAGCCTGTGGCTATGTCTACTGCCACTAATATATATTGCTTTTCCTTGCTCATTGTTAAAGGTTGGATAACATTTATTTGCCACTTTTTTTCTGGCTTTAAAACCTGAATGTTTATTTGCCTTTTTTCTGGGTATGGGGACCGCTGACAACTGCTACAGGCTGGGCATTTTGTTATAGCTTGACGCACTTTTTGTTCTGCAGCTATTTTTTTTTTTTTGTCTTGCCTAAGCTTTTTTTCTGCATTTTTTTCTTTTTTTTATGTGCAAAGGCATGGGCAGCTTGGGCTAGTTTTAACGTGCTGATGTTGGAGGGGTGAGTTAATGAGTTTGCCTTAGCATTTGCATGGGTTTCAGGAGAATTATTTTTTTGATGTTTGGTTAAATGTTGAATGGCTATTTTAATATGGCTACTTATTTTCCAGATATGTTGTTAAATTTCTTTTTCTTAGATTGGGCTGTTCTTTAGATGTTATCTAGCCTTTTTTTAATAGGGGATTTATTTAGTAGGGGGGGGTTGTATATACTTAGCTGTTTGTGTACACTTTTACTTCTTTTTAACCTTGGTTGATTTTATGAGCAATTGTTTGGTTTTTTTTTTTACTGTTTTTAATTTAACTAATTGAGCATTTTTTAAACTTCATTTTTACTAATTTTTTTGGAGAAAGGGTAGTATTATGTTTATGTAGCTGTTGGTCTGTTTGCTGTTCTGTTAGTGAATAGAGCGTGGGGGTTAGCAGAGTTAAAGCTGTTGGCACAGGTTATGGGGCTTTCTGTTTTTCTTTTACAGGGGTTTTTGGCCACAGGAGCACTGGCTTTTTAAATATTTTTTTCGCCTTTTAATGTGGGTATTTAGATAACTCTAAATTTTATTTTAGCTACTGGGTTTGGTGGGGAGAAAGGAAAAAGCCTGCGGGTGGGCTTTTTTTTAAAGTAGTTAAAATTTTCGGCTGAGCTTGAATTTTTAAAGCGGCATTTTTATTAGGTTTTTTAAATTTTTTTCTCGAGCTTAAAAACTACTGTTAATATTTTCTTTTGCAATGGTTTATACTGAGTTTTGTGTTGGATAATGCTTGTCTTTATGCTTTTAACAATTCTTATTTTTTTCATTTTTGGTGACTGCGCTGATGTAATACTGCATTGATGGTGTCTTTTTGGACTTTGGCTTTTAAACACTTAGGGGTGTTATGGTTCGGAGGGTGTTTTAAAATAGCTTGTAGCATTTTTTGGTGAATTTTTTTTCTTTTTTGTTTTTTTATGGCCATGGTTTATTTTTTACTTTTAGTGCTTGATAAAGCTGGCACACTAGGGCTGCAAAGTTTGGTATCGCCGCCCTACACCACCTCATCAGTTCCAACTGGGACTGTAGCTTTTTTTGGGTGCGGGGTGGGGGAAGTTGGGTTAATCCTTTTTTGATCTGTTTTAGAATTTTTAGGCTTTGTGCATTGAATTGCATACTTAGGTACTTTACTGAGCTCTGTATTTATTGCATCTTTTTTTTTGTTCATTCGGAACCCGGCTGCTTCTAGCGCTTGTAGCATTTGGTAGGAGATATTGGCACGCTCCTTAGAAGTGTTTGTTTAAATTAATATGTCATGTACATAATCCTTTTTTGATCTGTTTTAGAATTTTTAGGCTTTGTGCATTGAATTGCATACTTAGGTACTTTACTGAGCTCTGTATTTATTGCATCTTTTTTTTTGTTCATTCGGAACCCGGCTGCTTCTAGCGCTTGTAGCATTTGGTAGGAGATATTGGCACGCTCCTTAGAAGTGTTTGTTTAAATTAATATGTCATGTACATCACTTTGGACCTGCGGCTGGGAGTTAAGGGCCTTTGTACCTGTTGATGTGTTAATATCAGGAGTTGCACCAGCCCTGGGGCAGGCACAACAGCTGATACTGTTTCCTTTTGAACATGAAAGCTAATATGTTTCAGTCATTTTTTCTTACCGGAATTGTTCAGAAACAATTTGAGATGGTTACGGTAAAATGGGAAGCACTGGCCTTTTGGGCTGCATTTTACGTTTCGGGAAGGGTACTAATTGATGGACTTGATTTTCTTGGTTTTTTATTTACTTCTTGATAATTTATTGCCATTCTCTACTTTCAACTCGCTTTTCACACGGGCTACAAAGGGGATTTTTACTGAGAAATGGTGGGCTCTACCAATATGGCTTGGAATAATCTCTGCACCATTTCACTTACGTTTTTTTTCAGCCTAGGGCATCAATGGATAGGGACACACAAAATGTGGCTTTACTCCCTTCTCCAATTTGATTTGTATTTTAACCTTGCTATTCCCCACATTCTACTTTGAGAAGAGCCATGGCCCATTTGTGGGCATGGGAACCTTTTTTTTTAGGGCTTGTCACAGGCGGAGAAAGACCGGGGAGACTCCCGAGCCTGTGAAGGGAGCCCCAGAGCCAGAGGCAAGGGGCAGAATGGAAAAAAAAAAAATTAAAAAAAAAA
>NW_005843449.1:73835-80245 GCF_000455745.1 Alligator sinensis
AAGACCTGGATAGGTTGCAGGGGTGGGCTAACAAAAACAGGATGCATTTCAATACGGACAAGTGCAGGGTGCTGCACTTGGGCAGTAGTAAGCAGCAGCACACTTATAAGATGGAAAACTCCCTTCTTGAGAGCACAGAGGCAGAAAGGGATCTTGGAGTCCTCATTGACTCCAAGATGAACATGGGCTGACAATGCGAGGTCACGGTCGGCAGGGCAAACCAGACCCTATCGTGCATCCACAGGTGCGTCTCAAGTAGGTCCAAGGAGGTGATCCTGCCCCTCTACGCAACACTGGTCAGGCCACAGCTGGAGTACTGTGTCCAGTTCTGGGCACCCCACTTCAAGAGGGATGTGGACAACATTGAGAGGGTCCAGAGGAGGGTCACCCGCACGATTCAGAGACAGAAGGGCAGACCCTACAATAAGAGGCTACGGGATCTGAACCTGTTCAGCCTTCACAAGAGAAGGCTGAGGGGGGACCTGGTGACCATCTGTAAACTAACTAGGTTGGACCAGAAGGGTTGGAGGAGACCTTGTTTCCCCTAGCGCCCCCCGTGATAACAAAGAATAACGGCCATAAGTTGTTGGAGAGTAGGTTTAGATTAGACATTCGTAAGAACTACTTCACAGTCAGGGCGGCTAGGATCTGGAACCACCTTCCAAGGGAAGTGGTGCTGGCTTCTACCCTGGGGGGCTTTAAGAAGAGGCTTGATGCCTACCTGGCTGGGGTCATTTGAGCCCAGTTTTCCTCCTGCCCAGGCAGGGGGTCGGACCTGAAGATCTACAAGGTCCCTTCCAACCCGACTTCTATGATTCTATGAGGAAGTTGGTTTCCAATATTCATATTGGGTATCGGGTTTCGGTTACTACTGTTGGGACTTCTCACCTTTCCAGCTTTACATACTTTTAATTTCCCATTGTCTAATTGGTCCACCCCCTACTTATTTCAGCACTATGAGGTGTCTATAGCGGGGGTGTTCCCATTGGAAGATTGTTACGTTTGTCCCTGTATTTATCAGGAACTACTTTGCCACCTCCCTCCCTTCAATTTTAATTTGGGCAAAAAGGTACCCCCTGGAATCCCTGGGGATTCGCCCCATCAGGAATTGGGGAGGGGGTGTGTTTCGCATCCCCTCCCTGGGGCCCCACTAATTTAGGTGCAGGTTCTTTAGATTGGGACAGAGCACGAGCGGGGTGTCAGGCTCTCCTATGAGCAGGGGCTGAGGGGACAGCTGCAATTGCATGGCAGTTTTTATTCTTTTTTCTTGAGGTTCTTTTCTTTCCAGAGTTTATATAACTCACTGGTGGATTTTTTTATTAATTTGTTTTAGGGGGATTCTCATTTTTTTAGCTTAATTTAGAGCTGTTGGTGGGGAATTTTTTCACATTTGTTGACTTTTTTATTATTGTTACTTGCTTTAATTTTGGGTGTTTTTTGGTTAAATTAATTAGAGTTTGTAACTTTTGAATAATATCTTCTAGGGGATGGTTCATCCAGGTATAGTATTGTTGCATCCGAAGACCCTGCAATGGACTTGTTCTCTTAAGAAGGGTGTTTTTTTCATGTGGTTTTAGTGACTATGACTTGCAGGGGGTTATTTTTTAACTGGTCTCTTAAAGCTGCTTTAATGAACGCATCCTTGCTTAATTGATGTACTGCCCCAGTTTATCTACTTTGGCTCTTTGGCGTGTTGATCCTTGGACAATTTTTAGGTGTCCAAGGATTTTAACGCAAACTTCATTAGCTAGTGAGCGTAATATTTTGACATTTTTTAATTTATTTTTAGGGAGGCTTGTGCTGACTTATACTACTTCCCTGGGGACATTTTTGCTAGCACTGCTAAAGATTTTCGGGGAGTGAAAAACTTGTCTAAACCCTGGGCCATGACTTGATTAGCCTACATGGCCCAGGTTTTCTTTGCATTTTTTGCTCAGCCTACCAGCTAGTTTGGAGGTCTGTTGGTTTCCAGGGAGTCACCTCCCATTCCTGCATGGTAGGCTGTCTGTTGTGAGCTTGTTGTACCTTGGATTTCAAAACGGCACTTACCCCTGCCTTACCCAGAGGGGAATTTCCCTCCAGAGGGGTTGTCTCCTCTTCTGTTCCCGGGACAGAGAGGGCAGGTTGGTCACCCTGGTCTCCGACCAGATCAGTTGCCGCCACTTCTCGCCCCTCCCTTGGTTCCAGATCCTCTGATGGCAACGAAGTCCCCACCGTTTTCTACAACAATGAAACAGCACCTTCTAGCAACACAATTTCCCGTGTTTTCTGCCTAGTCACCTCAGGCCTTGCCGAAGTTCCCTTTTCCATAGCGTTATTTCGGGTACTTTTCCAGAACAGTTAGTTACATAAAGCAGTTCCCTTTTTCTCATTTTCAGCAGATCAGCAGATGCATTAGGTCATGATCCCATGGCCTCCGGGTTCTGTGAAGCTGGCCCCCACTTCGGGGTGTCAGTTTGGCCTCCTCCCAGAGGCCTTTTCAGGATGGGCCTCACACTCTCTTACAAAAAAACACATCCACAATAGCATTAACCAAGTCAGCGCATTGACTGCTTACTCTGGATTTCCAGCGTATTACCAAGATCACAGTTTAGCCCAACCTCAGTCATGCATCAGATGATTGAACTTGTTCTTTTCATTCCTTCCCTCCTTCTGTTTGCCAAGAAGCACTTCCATGTGAACGCAGTTACGCTTTCATATTCTCTAGCACAAGCTCCTGTTTCCCCATGTGGTCCCATCTAGGTTGTAGCTCATGTTTAAGGACCGAATAACCGCAAAGGTGGAAAAGCTGATAAAATCTGTGAAGTGCCACTTGTAGGAATGTGACCAAGCACATGTATTTAGAAATCCATGTAGGCTTCGCCACCTTGCTTAAAATGGAATTGGCTAATAGTACCGGGCTGTGCAGTGCAGTTAGTGAAAAGTATCCAGCGGGAAAAGTGACCAGTGTAAAAGTTGGATTTTTAACGTGAGCGTGCCTTTTCCAGTGAGCTTGGAGAAGCTCATCCTCATTTTAGGCTGTCTACTGATGGCTTTAACAGAGGTCAAGATGCAATTCTTCAGCCAAGAGAAAAAAGACCGAGGGTTTTATTGTACCGTTCTCACAGCACTGACAGCCTGTATTACACATTCATGCTAAGGATCAATAGGTTTACAGTATTTGATCCAATCTAGTGAACAATCAAAGACGCCCAGCCATACCTAAAGGGCACTTTGGACTGAGCGGTCTTCCTGGAGAGCGCTGGCACTCTTGAATTTGTGCTTTGGTATTTGCGCATGTCCCTACTGTTTGGATCAGGACATGTGTGGGCGTGAGGATTGCCATGTATTCACGACTGCCTTCTATGCCCTTCCTGGGCATGTGGTGATGAAAGCCCCTCACTCCCAATGGGAGGAGGGAGGCTGGCACTAGTGAGGTGACCTCACCTCAGCAGCATCTCTTTTTAAGGTGCGTCATAAACAAGCCCCAACTCCTCCTGCATGATAAGATCGTTACGATGCAACATCCAGGGCTCGTATGTGAGGAAATGCAAAAAACGAGGTTTCAATTTAATTGTTTTTAACTACACTATGATCTATTTGTGCAGGACCTTCTCTATTGCCTGGTGCTCTGTACAGGTACATACCTATATGCACAAGGGTATATTGAGATTTCATGCACAGTGTTATATCTTTCCTTCATTCTCTGTGCAGGGTGAAAGGCACTGCATGAACTTGACACAAATCCTTGGGACTGGGCCTGTTCACAAATCACATCAAGCAAATTGCCCATTTGCTCAACCTTTCCCTGCAAATGACCAGGATCCAGAATAAAACCCAACCTGTTTGTGCTGATGAATACAGAAGGGATGAGGGAAAGTGTCTGGTTCAGTCCTCGGCCCAATTTGCCTTGAGAATGCTGGAGTCTCTTTTCTTGGCTGGCTAGGACGATGAGTTAAAAATTCTCAGCTGATGCGCCAAGTCTTCATAAGGACATGTCGTACCAGATTTCTGTCAAACGAGGAAACAAGCCAGGGTTTGAGGCCAAGAGGAGCTTGGGAAGATGGGAGGAATGCCCGGTGCACAGAATTAAATATCTATGCCGTGCTTTGGGCACCCTGCATAACGCAGCCCTCGCGTGCAGCCTGCGCAGATGGATTGGCAAATGCTTTGTAAATTTGTCTTGTTTACAAGCACAGACCCCCGGGACCCCTACAGCATGCTCCCTCGGTGACCTGGTTGGGAAGATACTTTGATATCTAAGTCTTTCCTAAATCTGCACACACACAGACTTGATTAGGCAGGGCCTGTATTATGTATATGAACATGTGCAGAAAAGTTGCATGTGAATGCACACTCAAGCCTGCATAGGAAAAGCAGCAAGTGGCAAGCACTGCCCATGGAAAGCCCTGGTTCAGTAGAAGCAGAGGAGTCCTTGCAATGGGAGACCAGCTTGCTACGCTAGCAGGGAAGATAAGCCGGCACCAGTGTAGTATGGCAGAGTGAAAGCAGGGATTCTGTGGAGGCCCAAGAGATGGCAGAGGCAGGAGGCACACTTACCAGGCACAAGGATGCTGCTGCATCTCTTCTGGGAACATCCCAGGTTGGACCAGCAAGCTGACCTGACCTCCAAGGATCTTTAGGAAAGCCCAATATTATCAAGGCCTAAGGATTGACTGGAGCAGCCAGGAAGGATGAAACTAAAGGGAAGCGGTCCTACTGGCCAGCTGCTGCATCTCAGGGACCCGGGACCAAATTATGATGTGATGCCGATGAAAGTATTTCAATGACACGGAGATTGGGATGTGATGGGAAGGTACAGGCTGCAGCTACACGTGCAATTATTGTGGACCAATAAACTCTAACTGCAGCACGTTGAGCTAGGGTCAGCCTGCCAGCCCAGTGCTGCTCCAGCCTGGCTCAATGTGCTGTCCTCAAAGGCAACCCCTTGCACCCCAGCTAGCCCCATCAGTGCCTACGCGTGCATTGCTGTGCACCAAAGAATGCTGCCTTAGGATCGTACTTGTGCTTACAAATGGCAGAGTTAGTTTCCTGAGGTCTCATAGGGCTGCACACACAGATGCTAAGACTTTAGCATGGAGCTAGTTAGGCAGCTCTGAAGGAAACCTATTTGTCGATGCACCCACAGAATGGAAGAGATTGGCCAAAAGGACTTGGCCATTGAGCAGCGCTCAGAGAGAAAGTTGGCATTCGTGCAAATTCTTTCTTTCAGGGCCCGTTACTAGGAAAGAGTCACTAAGGAGAAATGCCACACTTCTTCTGTGCCTGGAGATCCTTCCTGTTGTTTTACTATGGGTGGCCTTCTTATAGCATCACATCAGGTGAGAGGAAGCTAAGAACACTACAGATGACAGCTATGGACCTGTTCCAGCTTCTATTGGCCTGGTTTGGGCCATCCTATTGTTATCCACCTAAAGGATGCGATATCTGTCAAGCCACCAATAGCATTTATTTTAGAACAATGCTAGATGACACCAAGCCAGACATAGTTGGGCTCACAGAAATGTGGTGGGACCCAATGCATGACTGGGCAGCGAATACCAAGGGCTATAGGCTGTACAGAAGGGACAAGACAGGGAGAAAAGGTGGGGTGTGTGGTGCTCTACATCAAGGAGGAATAGACATCCTAATCAAGTAGCACAAGGTCAGATGAGGGGCACACTGAAGCGCTCTGGGTTACAATACAAGGAAGCTGAGGGGAAAGGGACTTAACGGCGGGGTCTACTACAGACCAACCAACCAAGGGGAAGAGCTAGGCTGGAAATTCTTAAGTCAGCTCACGGAGGTAGTTAGGTCAAAGGACATGGTCATCATGGGTGACCTGAACTTGTGCTTGGAAAGTGATCTCTGGAAGTATGTGATGACGCACACATGCACAAACTGCTTTAAAAGAACAACTGCAATCTTGCAAAGACAAGAGCAGAAGTGTGGTGCACTCGCAGTTGCAGCTGACCTGAAAGGAGTCCCTTTATGAATGGAGAAAATGCTGTAAGATGGTGCATGTTCTGGAAAATTCAGTCCTAGGCCTCTGGAATTGGGCATTCACAACTCACTCACACTTGTGACCCTAATCACGCTGTTCCTCTGTGTCTCATCTGTAAAGCGAGGGCAATATCCCCTCACCTTACAGGGCTGCTGAAAAACTCATTTGTTTTTTTCTGACAAACGTGGCATGATGACTTCTATGGAAAAACCTATCAGGAAAATAATAATTGCATCCGCAGAGCAGGGTCTGAATAAGAACGCACAGTAAATAAGGCCCCAGGACCACCCTGAACAATGCGGTGAAAGTAGAATTGAAAATGCCCGCTCACTAAAGCGAGCGGTGCCCATCTTTTGGACTGAATGAGTCAGGGGTCACCTGGAAAAAGCCCCAGCATGTTACCATGTGACTTAAGACTGGATCAGCA
>NW_005843449.1:80304-81189 GCF_000455745.1 Alligator sinensis
ATGTGACGTAAGACTGCATCGGTATGCAGGATTCAGAGAAAGAGGGTGGTGAACAGGCCATCTTCAGCCTGGCATTTCTTCACTTCTGCTACTTTACTTGGTGACTTTTAAAGTGTGGCTTATTGATAAACCATCTGTCCTAGGCATATCTCCTTGCTCCGTTGGCTTCTTGTTGTCTTTCCTGCTGTTTCAGTGGTACTCTATGAGCACAGCTGATGCGCGAGTGTAATCACCCACCTTCAGTTCTGTCTTCAGCCAGGTTTGAATCTTGACCCCTCAGCATCAAAGCTCAGATCTTGACCACTTGCACGAGAAAGGCAAGGGCATGGGCTGACAGCTGTAACAGTGTCAGGGATAGCCAGGAAGAGGGGACGCGGTGCACACAGATTAATCTTAAAGACATAAATCTGATGTGGTTTTCGTGGGGACTAGAGTGCGGATCCTAGCACAGCTCTGGACACTAGATACCAAGTCCTGTTCACACCCCTCGGTGTAGTTCATCAGCCTCTACAGCTTGAATGTCAACAGTGAAGGCCCAACAAAGCATAAGGGTGTGAATGATTATGTGGAAAGTTGCCGTTAATTTGTTCCAGAAATGGTCTCCCTTTGCATAGCATACACTCAAAAAAGAAACGATGCTACAAGTCTACCTCTTGGAGATGGCTTAGGAGAGCCTGGGTAAGGGTTTTCTTTCTTTGTTACTGCTGAGCTACCAACTTAGACAAGCTGACGAGTAGATTCAGACTTGTCGAGTCTGCTTTCACTGCCTCTTATGCTCCCTGCACAGCTGTTCCCTTTCATAGATTCATAGATTCATAGATGCTAGGGTCAGAAGGGACCTCAATAGATCATCGAGTCCGACCCCCTGCATAAGCAGGAAAGAGT
>NW_005843449.1:81508-85596 GCF_000455745.1 Alligator sinensis
AACCTTCCCTCCGCCAGCTTGTGACCGTTATTCCTGGTCACTCCTGGCGGCGCTCGGGGGAACAGGGACTCCCCCAGTGCCTGTTGATTCCCCCTGACTAGTTTATAGCAGGCCACAAGATCCCCCCTCAACCTTCTCTTCTGGAGGCTGAACAGGTGCCAGAATAATTTTCTCGAACAAGGGGGAATGATTTAAGGAACAACATCTGGCAATGCAGCCCCACACCGAGCTCCATCCTTGGCCTTTGCCTTGGAGGAGCTGCATAAGCAAAAGTACTAGCCCACTTTTACCTCGGTTTACACTTTGCATCCTCTCTGGCTCTGCTCATCCCAAAAGAGTTGGCTCCATGGAGCTGTGGTGCCCCCTTGAGAGTATATGAAGGCAACATACCTTCATATATGAGGGGACCACAGGGCTGTTTTCCAGGCTGGGATATGGGTGCTCACCTATTCCAGTAGGACTTGTTAGCAATAAATCCTAGGATCCTGGACTAGCCCAGGGATTCACATGACACCTCGTTTGATGAGTGACAGAAAGGCTTTATTTACTACAAGTATTTAAAATCAAGTCAAGTGAGCTCAAACCAAATCAAAGTCCAGTAATTAGCTATCAGGTGATGATTTCTCACCAAGCAGGCAATGAAGAGGTGGTCTCCTTCTCTTCAACTTCTTGAGTAAGTCGGGCACATCAGCAACTGGTGTCAGAGAAATTCCTCACTCTTGAAGCACACGTCCTGTTTGCTGTTTTACTGCCTTTTTATACCCTTAATCCAGCATCTTCAAAGCATCATTTTAGTTGTGTAAATCAAGACAGAATCCCAAGCAGTAACTGGCAGGAAAAACCTGCTCATCACTGGTTATCAGAAATGTTTAATTTGAATGAGTTACCTTCTTTGGTAACAAGAGGTGATCCAGTTTGAAACATATCAAGAAACTGATTAACAGCCAGGAAAAACATACTAAAGTAGGAGAAGACATCTATTACGTATGGAGAATGTCTCTTCCTGCACATAAACACGTTAGCCGCAAAAGAAATATTTACCATACTAATTAATCAAGGATAGACAGTTCATATGGCTATACACTAGACACCTAGGAGTGTGCTTGAAATCATTCTGAATACAGCAAGATAAGCTGGAAGAGATACTTCATTCTTCCTTCTTAGATGGCCTAGCCATGAACTATATCCTCTTGCTATATGCAGTTAGCATTATTATTCTGCATTTTCACTTTTGTGAGTAGGCCCAAGCTTAGCATGAGTTTCAGAGTCATCAGACTGTCTTGCATGCAAAAAGGAAGAAGAATGAAGAGAGCCCACAAAAGATGAGGCTTCAAGGAAAGCTGGCGGAGCAGTCTTCCCAACAGATAGACATTGATTCTTGTCAATCATACAACTGCTTTGCACCCTGGACTCCACAGTGGGAAGCTGCCACAATTTCAGTGGGTTTAGGATGAGCTCGTGGCCACCAACCGGAGGCTGTTCAGATAGGACTGACTCCTCTTCTCCTCTTTTTCCAGACTGTTCAGGAATTTTCCCTAACGTCCCTTTGGACACCAGAGGAATTTAGGTCAGCAGAACACGATGGCTCCAGATGGACACTGGCCTTTAAAACTCTTAGACTACCAAAAAGCAGCACTGTAAGCTTCTTCATGAAAGCAAGTGGCCAGAGCCTGGTCTCGTGTCTTGTCCCAGAGCTGTGGTTGCTCCAGCAGTACCCTGATTTTTTATAGACTCGGAAGGAACAGCATTGCATCGACTCATCTGTGCCACTTCCCCAAGCCACCTCCAAACTGCGCAGCAGTTTCTCACCCCAGACTTGGACCTGCCTGGGCCTGTTTACCCCTTGAGAAACACAAGTCATAATCGTAAGTCTTCAGACTTTGCGTTCAGATCTAGTTCTTTTTTTCGCCCCCTGGTGTGAGATGAAGCTAACACGGATCTCTGTTTAAAGGGGAAAATTCATGAGTTAACATTTATTTAATTCATTCATGTTTGCAACAGCACGTGGAAGATTTCAAGTGCAGTACTGGTACTGTGTGTTACTCTTTATGCTTAGGGTCCTGTACGTGTTCAACTCGTAATGAACTCTGGGCTGCCCAGGAATTCGCGGGGAACTAATAACTTGCTTGAAAAGCTGTTTAATCGAGGCTAATTAGTCTGGGTATGAAAACATCAGTTTTATGTCTAATAAGATAGCATTGTAAGATGTAATGAAATATGCGGGGTTTTTGTTGAGATGTTGCACACTACCCCGATGAATGGTGATGATTTGGAGATGTTAGGAAGTGTTCTAATTGTGAACACGTATCCTTTTCCAGATAGCAGTGGCACAGTCCCCGGGCCCATATCTATGTTGTTTCCACCTTGTAGTGTTACCAGATTTGCCCCTCACCTTGGGGTGTGATCATTTACTAGGGATACATTTCTAGGGTCCTTGTAATTCTGTCCGTGTGCTGCTTCTGTTACTTGTGTTTCTATACGGAGCTGTCTCTCTCCCTTCTGCCAGTCCTCACCCCCAATGGAGATATGTTGCAGGACGCCGTTTCAATGGGGCTGGGTTCCTCCAGTCACCAAATCAGTCATACACCCACAGATTAATGTGACACGCCTGACCCAGCTGCATTGATCAGCATGGAGAGGCTGACACCCTCCTATGCCAAGAATCAGTTCATCAGAGCAACAATAAACTGCAGTCATACACAAGCACACAGGTGAACAGACTACCTCTGAATCCGGCTGGGTGTCCAGCTGACACCCTCATGGGCCAGCATTCAGTTCATAAGGCCACGTCTGAGCCAAACTGGGTCAATCAGCCTGTACAAGCTGATCCCCTTTTGTATTTCAAACTCAGCACGTCCCAATCTTTGGCCTCTTGATGAGCAGACCCCACAGTATTTCTGGGCTGTACAGGGATCTTTAGCTTAGGCAAAAGAAGCGTTGCTGCAGAGCAAATGGGGAAGGAGAAGTAGAGAAGGAAACATATACCCAGTTACTACCAGTTTGACTATAAAAGTTATTTATTGCAAAGTATATGAAATATATAAGGTACTAGTAGTAATAGCCATGCAAAGGAAACAAACACAAACAATGACAATACTACCCTGGTTCCACTAACTATTTGGGGAAACTTAGCTCAAGCTTAACTAATACAGTACAGGTTCAGAAATGTATTCCTAGAGAGAAAAGAGAGAGAGAGCGAGAGCTGGGATCTCACCAGTCCAAGACACTCGTGTTTCAATGCTGATGGGTAAAGTTCTTAGCACGGTCCTTGAAGGGAGACTATCTGTTTCTTCCAGCTTCTCGAGAACAAGAGCGGATGGTGTCAGAGAGACTTCTCCTCTTGAAGCACACACACTCATCTTGCTGCTTTTTTTTACAGATTTTTATACCCACAGTTCAGTTTCTTTAAAGCATTCTTAATAGTGTAAATAATTGTCTTTTCTACTGAGAAGTTGGTATCTGGTTTGGAACATCTCAAGAAACTGATTGACCACCAGGAAAAACATACGTTTTTAAGGGGTAACCAGACTGTGCCCGTCGCTGTTCCAAAAGGCGTTCTCGGGCTGCTTTGGATTGGGTGGCTGACCGGGTCTGCCCCGGTCCTGCAGGCAGCCCCCAGAAGGTGCCACGGGCGACGGTGGCAGACCCCCGAAACTCACCAGCCATGGCCTTATCTGGACCCTCAGTGGTGGGGTTCCCCTCACCGCAGCCTCCAGTGCTATCATGCCTTCGGCGGGCACTCACGGGGCTCCACCCTCCCCTACACCCCGGCCAACACCACCTTCGATCGTGGGTGTCTCAGTCTCTTCTAACCGACCCCACCTTGTCTCTTCCCTCGTCCCCGACCAGCTTGACTCGATGTCTCAAGCTGGACTCTGGTCCGAGGACTACGAGACCTGAGGTCCTGTTGCTCCTGTGGGCTTCCTCCCTGGCTTCCCTGCTGGCTCTCTCACGGGTTCCTTCACTGGCTTCCCTACCAGCTCTTGCACTGGCGTCCCAGCAGCCTCTCCCACCGGTTCCTTCACTGGTGTCCCAGCCGGCTCTTCCACCGGCTCCGCAGCCGGGTGCTTCACCGGCCGCCCCGGCCG
>NW_005843449.1:85716-90158 GCF_000455745.1 Alligator sinensis
CCTCGTAGCTGTGGCTCTTGCTGCTTTCGCCGCTCCTGGCGCTGCTGCAGTATTCTCTGCCCGATGCAGAGAAACCCCGTGTGTGCCCGCTTGTGACCTCGGGCTTCCCTGCGGGCTCTGTCTTCTCCTACAGCCTCCCGGCGCTGCTCCCGGGGCCGCACTTTATTCCCGCCGGGTGGCGTCTCGCTGACGTCACCCGCTCTCAGCTGGATGTGAGTGCGGCTAACAAAACGCAAGGGTGATTTCCTGGCATGCGCTCCTCTGCTGTCCTCGGCTCCTGCAAGGGGTAAGTACGTGCTTCCTTTTTCGTTGGTTCTGGGCCGGGGTTTCCCTATAGCCCTCGTGTCCCTGGGACATAACCCCCCCGCTTAAGATGCCTTGGGGCGCTTCTTCGTTCCCGTTTCGGGCTGTACCTGTGGGGTTGGTCCGTCCCTTCACTTGATCTGCTTGGTCCCCGGTCTGGTCTTCGTCTCCACACCTGGACAAGAAGTCCACCACTGTATTAGTTTTTCCGGGTCGGTGTATTATGTGGAACTTATATGGTTGGAGTGCCAAGGCCCACTGGGTAATCCGGGCATTATTGGTCTTGGCTGTGCTCAGCCACCTCAGCGGGGCATGGTCAGTTACCAATTTAAACTCTCTTCCCATCAGGTAGTACCTAAAGTGGTCTACCGCCCACCAAATTGCCAGGCACTCATGTTCTATAGTTGCGTACCTCTTCTCCGCTGGTAGCAGTTTGCGACTGGTGTATGCCACGGGTTTCTGGTTTTCCCCTTCCTCCTGGGTGAGGACAGCACCCACCGCCGTCTCTGAGGTGTCCGTCTGTAAAATAAAGGGTTTTTGGAAGTCAGGGGTGTGAATTATAACATCTTCGCACAATGCCCTTTTCAATCTTTCAAAACTTTGTGCCATCTCTCTCGTCCACTTTACTGCCCCCGTCTTCCGCCCTTTGAGCGCCTCTGATAAGGGTGTTGCCAGCTCTGCGAAGTGTGGTACGAACCGCCTGTAATAATTGGTTAACCCTAAAAATGATCATAGCTGGCGGCAGTTTTGAGGGGCTGTAAAGTTGCGGATGGTTTCTACCTTGTTGGCTAGGGGTTTAATTGTGCCTCTGCCAACCAAGAACCCTAAATATTTTGTTTCTTTCTGGGCCAGGGCACATTTTTGGGGGTTTGCAGTTAGGCCGGAGTGCCTTAGTTCTGCAAGGATGGCTCGAAGCGCGTTCTTATGCTGCTCTCAGGTCCAGGAGTATATGACTATGTCATCTATGTACGCTGCCGCGTATTCGGCGTGGGGTGCCAAGATCTGGTCCATCAGGCATTGAAATGTTGCGGCAGGGCCATGTAATCCGAAGGGCCTTCTGACGAACTCGTACAGTCCCCACTCGTACAGTCCCCATGGGGAGCCAAACGCTATCTTCCACCGGTCTTCCTTGGCCACTGGAATCTGTCAGTATCCCTTTGCCAGGTCAAGGGTTGATATATACTGAGCATCCCCTATCCTTTCTACCAACTCTGCCATGTGGGGCATGGGGAATGCATTGAAAACTGCCGAATGACTGCTAGTTTTAACATTGAGTCAATCTCTCTTCGGATGGCTTCCAGGAGGTGGTGTGGAATGGGTCGCCACCTCTCCCTCACTATTGCCCCGGGCGGCGTTTTTATAGCATGGAATGAGCCCTGAACCCAGCCGGGTTCCTCGCGGAATACCTCCCAGAACTCATGTATCAAGCTTCGGGCCTCTCTCCACTGAACAGAGGATAATTCCTCTCCTATCCTAACTGGGGTTCCCTCCAAAGAGGGCTCAGTCCCTCTTCCTAACCCTTGGGGTCCTAGGTCCTCGTTATCGGCCTCGGAAAAGGCCGCCCATCCTTCAGACTCCCACCACTCCCATAGGAGGTTCACATGGTAGATTTGTTTTTCTCGAAGGTGTCCGGGCCTGTGCACCTCATAATCCACTGGTCCCACCCGTCGGAGAATTTCAAATGGCCCCTGCCATTGAGTTAGGAGCTTGCTCGTGGACATGGGGAGCAGCACCAGGACTCTCTGTCCCAGCTCGAATTCTCGCTCTTTGGCCTGGTGGTCATACTTTTCCTTTTGACAGGTTTGGGCTTCTCTTATGTTTTCCTGAGCTAGGTCCCGGGCCAACCTGATTCTCTGTCGGAACGCCTGTTGATACGTCTTTGGCTCTTGGGGGGGTCCTCCCTCCTGCTCCCACTCTTCTCTCAAGACCTGTAAGAGACCCCACGGGCGATGTCCCAACACTAGGTCAAATGGAGAGAACTTCATGGAATCTTGAGGGTTGTCCCTGAGAGTAAACAGTACTAGAGGAAGGAGGAGATCCCACTTCCGGGGGTCTCCTTGTATGCATTGGTGCAATACCCGTTTTATCGTCCAATTGAGGCGTTCCACCAACCCATTGGTTTGGGGATGGTAAACCGGGGTGCAGAGCTGTTTTATTTGGAGGGTCCGGCATACCACCCTCAAAACCCCGGACATGAAATTCTTTCCTTGATCCGTTAGTATCTCTTGCGGTATCCTCATTCAAGCTATCCATCTTATTAGCTTTTCTGCAATACGCGGGGCGGTTACGGCGCGCAGGGGGATTGCCTCCGGGTACCGGGTGGCGTAATCCACTATGAACAAGATGTATTTGTGGCCTGAGCTGCTGCGGGGAAGCGGGCCCACGACATCTAAGGCTATCCTTGAAAACGGGGTGTCTATAACGGGCATGGGCTGGAGGGGTGCCCGTGGAGGACGCTCGGTTCTTGTCTTTTGGCAGTTGGGGCAGGCTGCACATTGGCGGGCCACTTCCTCCCCCATCCCGGGCCAAAAAACCCACCTGCTCACCCTCACGAGGGTCTTGTCCCGGCCCAGATGTCCCCCTGTGGGACTCGCATGAGCCAACCGCCAAATAGTCTGGCGGAATCGGGCGGGCACTACCAGCTGCGAGCCCTCGGTCTCCTCCCCCCTGTCCCCTTGTAGGCGGTAAAGGAGACGATTCCTTACCTCGAAGCGGGGATGCCCTTCAGGTGATAACGCTGAGACCCCTCTGGTACTTTGGGCCTGCTCTCGAAGCGCCCTGACTTCCTGATCCTCCTCTTGTGCCTCTCTGAACTGGAGGCTACTGGTAAAGTCGTTAAGGTCTAACTCATCCGTCTTGTCCGTCGACTCCTTGTTCTCTTCTGTCTCACCCAACCAGCCCTCCCGGTTCTGGATTATCCTATGGGCCACTTCCGTGTCCTTCACCCTATCCAGGGCGTTGTATACTGGTGTCCAGTCTCGTCCCAGATGCATCTCACACGCTAATTGAGGCACGACCCCCACCAGGCTCTCATCCCAGAAGCATCTCACATGCTAACAGAGGCACGACCCCCACCAGGAGTTCTCCCTGGTGCTTCATTACCCGTAGGCAGACCCATTGGCGCTTGATTTGCTTGGCGTCCCCATAGAGGCAGGCTACCCTCACAGGGCAAGCCTTCCGCCGGCCTTGCGACTGCACCAAATCTGCCCTGACAAGGGATTGAGCACACCCTGAGTCCAAAGTAGCTTTCACGGGGCGACCTTCTACCCAAGCCTTGACAATGGGACGACTCCAAGCCACGTTCTCCCCGCTGACCACATAGCTGTAGTCCATTGGCTCACCGAGCTCTGGGCCTTCCGCCTCTCTGTTGGGGCCCTTGATCTGTCATCCGGGATCCAACGTTCCGTGGCCTGGCTCGGGCATTCCCTAGAAAAATGGCCATTCTGCCCACACCAGAAACACACGGTATCTTTGGTAGCCCCCTGGCCAGGCGGACGCTGGTGCTCCGGCTCTCTTGGGGCTGCCATCGAGGGTCCCAGGTTCCTTCTCTCCCTGGGGTAGTTGGCCTCTGAGGCAGTAAAAGCCTCTGCCAATTTTAGAGCTTCTTTGCAGGTCCGTGGGGTATGTTGTCGGACCCAGCGTTGTGTCCGCTCTTCTAAATCATTCTGAAACTGTTTGAGGACGATCTGGTCTGCCAATGCCTCTCTATCCTGCCCCGCTGGGCTTACCCACTTATCCAGCAGATCCCGAAGAAGCTGCAGCAGCAGTCTCGGTCGTTTCTCCTCGGGTCCCTTCTTGGCCCGGAACTGGCAGCGGTAGTGCTCGGGGTTAATTTCCAATCTGTATAGGATGGCTTCCTCCACGTGTTTGTAGTTCTGGGCATTGTCCCTTGAGAGGGCCCGATAGGCGGCTTGAGCCTTGCCAACTACTAAGGCTCCCAGCTGGCTGGCCCAATATCTCTTGTTGAGCCTGGTCATGAGGGCGTGCCATTCGAACGCCTCGATATACACCTCTGGGTCGTCATCCTTAGTCATTTTAGGCATTTTGAAGGACGCCAAACTGTGTTGGAGACAATCTTGTTGCCGGTCTAGCATTTGTTACTGAGAGTTCAGGATCTGGTTCAAAGCCTGTAAGTTCTG
>NW_005843449.1:90626-94267 GCF_000455745.1 Alligator sinensis
GCGGTCTTGTTCCCCCGTGGTCCTCCCTCCCCGGCTTCCCTGCCGGCTCTCTCACTGGTTCCTTCACTGGCTTCCCTGCCGGCTCTTTCACCGGTGTCCCAGCCAGCTCTTCCACCGGCTCTGTAGCCGGTTCCTTCACCGGCGTCCCTGACGGCTTTTCCACTGGCTCTGCAGCCGGTTCCTTCACCCGGCGCTGCTGCAGCTTTCTCTGCCCGAGGCAGAGAAACCCCGTACATGCCCGCTTCTGACCCCAGGCTTCCCTGTGGGCTCCGTCTTCTCCTGCAGCCTCCCGGCGCTACTCCCGGGGCCGCACTTTATTCCCACCAGGTGGCGTCTCTCGCTGATGTCAGCCACTCTCAGTTGGATGTGAGCGCGGCTAACAAAACGCATGGGTGATTTCCCGGCATGTGCTCCTCTGCTGTCCTCGGCTCCTACAAGGGGTAAGTACGTGCTTCCTTTTTCGTTGGTTTTGGGCCGGGGTTTCCCTATAGCCCCGGTGTCCCTGGGACACAGACACTTAGGAGCCAGCTTGAAATTCCTATGGATAACAGATATACTGATCTGGATACCTCATTGTTTCTTCAGAAACAATAGATAGCTTGCAGCATCAGGATTTTGGATTTTTACCTGTTGTGAACAAGCCTCAGCTTAGCATGATTTGTCATAAACTTTTGTGGGGTGGACTTCCATCAGTCATCGCGGGAAAAGTATGACAACGCTCAGGGTTCTAATGGGCTGGACACTGTGTTGAACTCTTTACCTTTGTTCAAATGTTGCCCATATCCCCTCTGACTCGGTCTCTTGCCTCAGCATTCCCTAACCCGGTGACCGAGTTTTAGTCAATCGAGTTTAACTAGGACGTCATAAACTTTTGTGGGGTGGACTTCCATCAGTCATCGCGGGAAAAGTATGACAACGCTCAGGGTTCTAATGGGCTGGACACTGTGTTGAACTCTTTACCTTTGTTCAAATGTTGCCCATATCCCCTCTGACTCGGTCTCTTGCCTCAGCATTCCCTAACCCGGTGACCGAGTTTTAGTCAATCGAGTTTAACTAGGACTCCCAGAGTGGGACCGGGAAGATGCCTATTAAACTTTACTTCTGCTTAGTTCTGGGTAGATGAGGTGTGTGTGTGGAGGTGGGGGGAGTCCTTTTTAAATCCAGATTAGAATTGGTGAGATAAATGCTGAGTTGCGTGTGTGTAAATGTGGGTCGATTATCATTTGGAGATTCCCCATCATGCAGTGCTCCCCTGCTTATCTTATTCCAGAATTCAGGCTTTCTGTTCTCCATCTCCCATGTAAATGAATGGCCATCTGGTTCCATCTCAGATGCAAATGAGACCTAGGGCAGTTGTTGCACTCTTGTCACCCTTATCTGGAGGGCTTTAGGTGCATCTGCCACTGCATCTTCATTGTCTTTCATAATCAGTTCTTGTTCAGGTGGGGGGGGGGTATTCTTTGCGAGTCAGACAGGCTGTGTCCTGTGCCAGGGTTCCCCAAGAACACGGAGCTGAGAGTTGACAACATCCCGATCTTTCATAAAGATGTGGAAAAGTACCGGACTGAGCACCGACCCCTGCGGGACATGACTGCCCACTTCTCACCAGGACGACACGGATCTGTTCTCTACGACTCTTTGGGTGCTATCTTGCAGGCGGTTTCTCACCCACCTGACTGTCAGTGTTAAGCCCACAATCCTCCAGTTTTCTCGCGAGGACATTGTGGGATACTGAATCAAAGGCATCTTGGAAGTCAAAGTATACAACGTCAACCTGTGCTCTCGTGTCTATGCGGCAAGGTACCTGATCGTAGAAGGAGACGAGGTTGGTTGGACAAGACCTGCCCACGACAGAGCCATGCTGGCTGCTGTTCAGAATCCTACCTTCTGCAAGCTTATCGCAGATAGACTCCTTGATGAGCCTTTCTAGGATCTTTCCTAGGATGGAAGTTATGCTAATTGGCCTATAGTTACCCGGGTCCTCCCTCCTGCCCTTCATGTGGATGGGAACAAGGTTGGCCCTCTTTCAGTCCTCAGGGACTTCTCCAGAGTGCCATGAGTTGTGGAGGAGTTTTGCTGGGGGTTCTGCAATGACTTTGGCCAGCTCCTTGAGCGCTCTCAGCTAAAGACCATCCAGTCCCATCTCCTTTTTTCAATTGGTCATACACCACTTCTGCGGGAACAGTAGGAAGGTGTTCTCTTGTGTGCTCCACCGTCACTTTCTTCTGGGGGCCCCCTGCCCACCTGCACCCCACTGGCACCAATTCTGATACCCAGATGAAAGAGGGAGCAAACCGTCTCTTTCTGAAGGCCTCTTTTTAGCCAAAGGCCTCAGCTATGCTGAAAATGTCTGGGGGCCCCCTGCCCACCTGCACCCCACTGGCACCAATTCTGATACCCAGATGAAAGAGGGAGCAAACCGTCTCTTTCTGAAGGCCTCTTTTTAGCCAAAGGCCTCAGCTATGCTGAAAATGGTCACGTGTAAAGCTTATGCAGGCAACCTGCCCTAGCGGACACGCAGCATATAGAGGTTTATACCAGCCCCAGAGATGAACTGAGCTGAACTGAACAGTGGAAACGTCAAAAGAATAAATTCTTTTGACGTTTCCACTGTCTCCCATCCCTGACTTGTCTCCTCCGTTGATCGAATTCAAGGAAAGGGGCTTTGTCCTGTACTCCGAATACAGTCTTCTGTGACAGTTGAAAATTATGTCTGTGTGATAAAGGTGCCTGCTGAAGGCTCTGTGAAGATTAGACTAAGTGTTTTTTTTTCTGTCGTTTGTTTAGATATTAAGCTATATGTTGTTGCTAAGAGTCTAATTAAAGTTTAATATGTAGTAAGGTCTTGTATCAAGTAAGACCTAGTCAATTTAGCAAAACCTGGAAGTACTAAGGCCCTGTGTCATAGTTAAAATTAACCTTATCAAAGAAATGCAAGGCTTGTACTGCTATTGGTCAGTCTAAGGACAGTTGAAGCAAAAAGAATCTGAGTGTCTGTAAGTTATCAGCATGGTTCAGAAGTTATAAATTGGCTGCAACAATCCGGAGATCATCTCGAGGAGCCCAAGGACCAAATGCCAGGGTCCTTCCTGGCGCCTCTCGGACAGCACCGATCAGGGACACCCGACTTTTCTGAGCTTTGTGGAAAGAGAAACTTGTCATATGTCAGGCATTGGAGGGGACTGCTGATAAGTTGCCGATGCAAATTATTCTCGTCTGTCATTGTTTGTCTCGTTATTATGCGTAGTTGTGTTTTTTGTGAAGTCAATAAATCTTTCTTATCTTTCTACCCCCGACTGTACTCTCAATCCCGAACCCTCCGCAGGAGGCTGGAACAGTCTTCCCATGCTGTTCTTCCCTTACCTTGCATCCGTTATTATAACAGAGCCTCGTAACATCCTACAGGAGAACCGGATTGCATTTGCTCTTTCACACTTGGGCATCCCACCATTATGCACTGCTTAAGGAAGGCTGCAGCGGCAGCCTGCAAGTCTGAACAATCGTGTCTGGGGAGCCCGGCCCGTGCACGCTTCCCCGTCTCATTCCAACATGCATGTCTCATAGCTGGGCGCGTGGGAAAGCAGATGTGCAGTTACGGTCCCAGAGGTGGATGGTGTATGCTCTTTGCCACTCTTTCCTAA
>NW_005843449.1:94330-95584 GCF_000455745.1 Alligator sinensis
ACTCTTTCCTAAAGGCTCCCTCATTTTCCTTAGTCTTAAACATGTCGAAGTCGCTACTGTCCATGCACCTCTTTGTCCTTTCATAATATACTTTCAGCATCGTATTTTACTAGAGGTCCCAGCTGAGGCTGGAGCCCACGCGACTGTAGCAGACTCAAAACCCAGTTGGGCCATGCAAAGCAGCTTTTAAAGGCTGGCAGAACCCGAGCAAGGAAGAATTGTTTCTGAGCCGGGGATTCCTCTGGTCATACCAAGACTTTGGGTAAGTTTGCATGCAAACAGCTTCCTAGCTTTTGAAGAAGAATTGGTCTGGCCGAGAGAAAGGGGGTTGCCTCAGGCGTCGCTGCACCTGTCACCCAGACCCGTTGGAGTGGTCTCTTGAAGGACCCCGGCTACCAATGGTAGTGAAAGTCACCTTTGGGATGTTGGAATGTTGCTTAGCTGGCTTAGTAGCCAGAATAGCCAGACAGCTACATTGGGAAGGGAGACGGCACCTCTCGAGGGTGGCTTGGCACTTTTCATTCCCAACCCAGCTGAGACCAGCTTTTCTGCAAATCTGGCCCTGAGTTTCTACCAAGCCTTTTGTCCTGGTCTGACTTCTGGCTACTTTATATTTATGTATCTGAGTTGACATTTCCCTTTTAAGCCTTCAGCGATGTTCTTCTTTATGAAGCCAAATAAGCGGCTCAGTTTATCCCTGATGCCACGGTCTGCTTGTGGGCTTCCTGGTGCCAATTGCCTGTGGGCACTTTCTAAGTGGGGGTCATGAGCGCCCCAGCATCCTCTCCCTTTGTGGCAAGCAGTTGTGGCTGACAGAGAAAGGGACAGTTGATCAAGATGATTAGCTATGGTCTGATGAAAGATATAAGATAAACCCAAAGAACCTTGCTCGTTTATAAAGGACACCTTTTTTTTTTTCTCTTCTCTTTCAGTGCAGCCATGCTCCATTTTCCCTGCCATTCTTCCTATCGTCTCCTCCAAATGCATTTGTCTGGACAGATCATATGGCAACAGTTCAACGACACCGGCGGCAGGAGTGACGAGCGAAAAGCAAGTGCTGTGGGTGGCAGGTAAAATCAGCTGGGTAAGCGGATGCAGTGGGGAAAAGGTAGAAATGACAAAGTCGAAGCCTCTCTCACTGAAAGTGGCAGGATAGGAGATGTGCTGTCAGAAGTGTGAAGGCGTAACTCGTCCGAGGACACACAGCAAATATTACACCACATCCTGAATGTAGCCCAGCTCCGAGACGCATGG
>NW_005843449.1:95949-96818 GCF_000455745.1 Alligator sinensis
ATTTGGAAGCATCTGAAGCCCCAGGCAGGGGTGGAGGATGTTTGCCAGTAGTAGGGCCACATGTGGTTCTTGAACAACTTGTGACTTTGCAATTGATTTGACCGATTTGCTTGGAACACGAAAACTTTTCCTTAAGCCCCCTGCCCTTCCCCCCTCCCTCAAAAAAACAAAAAAAAGAAAGCCCAAACTAAAACATTTTGGCTGCGCTGGCTGCTTGCTTAGCCCCACATCTCTGTGGGCACATCTATGAGAGACATTTGCTGCCGAGCTAATTAGTTCTGCAGTAAAGTGTCGGCATCTACACGTATGGCCCTAGTAGGCCGCAGTAAAGTAATCAATGCCGCCAGAAGACAGTATTTGTAAACACAGGTAATAGCCTGTGGCGGTGTTATTAAGTGCGCTGGCTAGCCCCACGCTGGCTCCCCCTCATGCCCCAGCCAGCCCCTCTGCAGCACATGAAGCTGGGTGGGAGTAGCCTTCCGCCGGCCCTGGTTCCCTGCCAGCTGGGGCTGCTCCAGCCCAACTCAATGGGCTGCGGTCCCAGGTGTGCTCAGGCACGTGAATGGCACATGTAGATGCACCCTGCAAGCCGGGGCTGACAAAGTTCCCCCTTTGCAGCTGCTTTGTCTTTAGCGTGTCAGGTGCCTCCAGTAGCCTCTCTACAGAATGCCAGACACAAAGGCCTTCAGAACAGCTACAGAGAACCTCTAACAAAAACTGGTGATGCGTAGGGGGTGCATCTACATGTGTAGATGCGTAGGGGGTGCATGTGCGTCCCCTGAGTTTGGCCCGCCCCCCCTCCCCCCACTGAACTTGGATTCCGCTGCTGGTAGCGCCTGTGGGGGGTTGCCGCTCGCCCGCCCCCAGTC
>NW_005843449.1:97131-125520 GCF_000455745.1 Alligator sinensis
CTCACTCCTTCCAGTATGAGTCAAGCTGGCCGCCAGAACTCATCTCCCAAACCATTCATCCTGCATATGCCAGTTCATAAAAATCAGACCCCAGCCTATTAATTGCTTCATGAGACTTTAGCACAGAAAAAGAACTGCATGTTTTTTTTCAGTTTGGATGCAAGAGGCAGGCTTGCACTGAGCACTCCGTTCTAAACAGCTCTGCATTTTGTTACATGTCGGAACCTGGACCTTGTTTTGGAGGTCAGGATAACACAGGCTGTTGTCCTCTTCTACTGACTGAACACGATCAGAAGATAACAACATCCTGTTACAATTAGTAACTGTAAATCCTGCAGCTTAAGCAGCAAAAGTTGACATTTTTAGGGCTAAAGGCTCTAAATTTACTCTTAGATTTGTCGTGGAAAACACATGCAGCAAACTTTTGGGTCAGGTCAGCAGAAGCTTTATTTGGCTAGAGCTACAGCTGTAGGAGGGGCCCAAAGTGACATGGATTCACCATGCACTTGGAGGGGGCTCCCTCCCTAAACGTTAGAGCAAAAGGCTTATATACCTTTGTAACAGCCACCTACAATTCACGTGAACATATAGTGAATTTTTTTAGAAACCTAGCTGCGGTAACAGTTACAAAAACATTATTTTCATTTCTTTATTACAAAACACTCTTTTCTTCCTGTCTCAGTAACCGCTGATTACTACAAGGCCAGACATTCTTCCTTTTTCTAGCCCACACTTTTACACAATGCCTTTTGTTTTATCTTCACAACCTTGTTTTGATTAAAGTTTAAGGCCTTTGCTTTTTTTTATACCACAGTCCTCCCTTTGAGACTATTAGTCTCATCTTAGCCTTAAACTTCCAATTTCATAAGTCCTTCAATTTCATTCTGCAGCCGTTCATTTCTACTTTCGATATGCTCACACCTTTGCAACTTCATTATTTTAGTTTCCTTTGAGATACTAGAAATGCTCTGCTTAGTTCTTCGGATGTTCATACAGACACAACACAAAATTAGTTGTATAGATACATATATACTTAAGCCTAAAACTAAAATCAGGCACAAAACAGACGTTATTTTTCCGAGCAAGCCTTTGAATAGTCCCCAAGGGTCTAGCCAACTGAACCAGTCAGCTGAAGTATCTTTTGGAATGAAGGCAACCTCAGCTCCATTTGCCGCATGTGCTAGCGCATCATTTACTTGCTCTTCTACTAACTGGAAAGTACTATTTACATACGTGCAACATTCTTGCCCTATTACTGCACAGGCACCCCCTTTGGAAGCTAAAACATAATCAAGAGCCAGTCGGTTTTGCATAACCATTTGTCGTAACTCATCTTGGTTTTGAGCTATGATTTTTATAGCGTTTCCCACACTGGTTATAGCAGCTTCAGTTTCTAAGGCCAATATTTCAACTACTGTTTGTAGTCGCAGGGTATATCTTCCTAAACAGGAGATAGCTGGGCCGGGAACTAGTGGAATTATTCCTGCTACAGAACACCCTATTAATTTTCTTAAATTTAAAGGATTTTTATAATATTTAAGGGTAGCTACCACATTTTGTTTTTGGTCTGCTAAATCAGGGCGCTCTCTTTTATTTCGGTGACGCCCTTGAGGCAAGACCTTTGTTATCCTGATGGTCGGAGTTAGCCAGGCAAGATAGCAGGATCCAAACCAATTTGGCGGTAGTTGATGGTAGGCTTTAGTCTCACATACCTAAAAGGTTCCTCGCAGAGCCTGGTTATTACTAAAGGAGCCGTCATATCAGTCTCGGGTAAACCAACTTCCAATGGGAGAAGGCCTCCCCAAAACGTTAGGAGATGCTGACTTTTTGGTGCCATTTTTATAGCAATGCCCTCCTAACTTAGAACATTCCCATATGGTAATATTTAACCACTTCATTGGTTTGCAGGATATTGCGCTGTTCCGCTAGTCTAGTTATATAGGTTATACCATCTGTTAAAACTTTGGCACCATGTTCTCTCTTTGGTATGATTGTTAATCCACATCCCTTTTCCCCTATCATAATGTTTGCAACTACTATTTCCCACTGAATAATTTTTTTGCTGGGAGTAGTTGCATACCCAACACATTTCTCCCTGTAGAGGTATCACCTTAAGGTACCCTGCATCAGTCCAGGTGGCATTGTTTGGGTCTGACTACCACACAGTTAAATTTATATGGGTTAAAGGCCGCAGTATCATTGGAAATCCTTCATCATTGGTTCTGGGAACAAGTCCACAGACCCAACAATCAGATGTGTTTAAGGCTTCAGTAACTTTTTGCAAGAATTTTAAGTATACATTTGAAGCACTTAAAGCAATTAAGCTAAACAAGATAGCAGTTATGACAAGTTTCTTAAACATGTTGGCAGGTATTATTTGGCTTGCCTCTGCAGGCAATTCTTCAGGTTTTCGTTGTCTATTTCTTTGCCTTGATGTTAATAGCACTAATCTCGTCGAAGTGATGATCTTCCAAATGGAAACATTTACGTCTTCCGAGGATGCAGATGATACCTTGGCTTTCCAAGTGATGGAGTTAGTTGGATCAGGGTGTTAGGTTCATCAATGAGATCACTATCACTTGCGCTTTGATACTCCTCACTTGCTTGAGTGAGGTCCTGAGGGTCCTTGTCCTTGGCCTCAGGGAAAGGTTTCAACTTTGGTTGGAACTCAGCAGCCTTGGGATCCAATGGGGATGATACTTTCTTGCAGTGCGAGGCGTGAGTCCACATCTGGTAACCTTGGCAATGAACAGCAGTGTTAGTGGTCAGAAGCACTTGAAAGGGACCTTTCCATCTGGGTTAAAGTGCATTTTTCTTTTGATGAACCTTTACGTAGACCCAATCTCCTGGCTCAACGTTGTGACAAGGAATATCCGGTGGTTGAGGTAAAGCTTCTTGGACCTTTGAATGAACAGACCTAGCATACTTCATTAATGCTTTGCAATAATTTAGCATGGTTTTATCAGTTAATTGTAGGTCTGCTTGGTGTGGGGCTACAGGTGGTGTAGCCGGCATTCTTATGGGTTGTGCCATGAGTCTTTCATAAGGGGTTAAACCGTGCTTTCTGTTGATGGTGTTTTTAATGTGCATAAGGGCAATGGACAGTGCATCGGGCCATTTGAGACCTGTTTCAATGCAAATCTTTGAAACACGCATTTTCAAATCAGAGTTTTTACGTTCTACAGCACCACTTGACTGTGGATGATAACTGCAATGTAGGTGTTCCTGTATGTTGAGTGCTTGGCAGATGTTTTTTATTATCTGTCCTGTGAAATGGGTGCCTCTGTCACTATCTATTGCAAGTGGCAGCCCAAACCTAGGGATGAATTCTTTGAGCAATTTTTTTGCTACAGTAATGGAATTAGCATGTACACATGGGTAGGCTTCTACCCATCCAGAGAACATATCAATAATAACAAGAATGTACTCATAAGAGCAGCACTTTGGTAGCTGCACGAAATCAATTAGCAAGTTTACAAATGGTCCCCATGGGAGGGGGAGGGGCTGTGGGTGTCCTTTTTACCCGTTGCCCAATGTTCTGAGATAAACAGATGAGACAGGAGCTGCAGTACTGTTGTGCCATGGAAAGAAAATTTGGGGCAAGCCAATCTTTTTGTACTGCAGCAATTATGCCTCCCTTGCTGGTATGGGCTTCTGAACGAGTCAGATGAGCAAGGTATGGCAAAAGCTCTCTAGGTGCTACCAGGCGGCCGTCCAGGGAGTGCCATAGAGAGTCAGGGTGCAGTGATTTCATAGATTTCATAGACATTTAGGGCTGGAAGGGACCTCGGAAGATCATCGAGTCCAGCCCCCTGCCCAAAGGGCAGGAAGTCAGCTGGGGTCATAGGATCCCAGCAAGATAAGCATCCAGTTTCGTCTAGAAGGTGTTTAAAGAAGGCGCTTGAACCACCTCCGGTGGCAGGGTGTTCCAGACCTTGGGGGCTTGGACAGTAAAGAAATTCTTCCTTATGTCCAGCCTGAAACGATCTTGTAGTAGTTTGTGACCATTCGACCTAGTTGTCATCCCTTGGGGCACTCTGGTGAACAAACGTTCCCCCAGATACTGGTGGTCACCCCTGATAAACTTATAGGTGGCCATCAGATCACCCCTGAGCCTGCGCTTTTCCAGGCTAAACTCCAGCTGCGGCCTCACTAAGGCCGAGTACAAGGGGAGAATGACATCCCGGGATTTGCTTGAGAAGCATCTATGGATGCAAGCCAGCGTTTTGGTCGCTTTACTAGCCGCCGCATCACACTGCAGGCTCATGTTCATCTTGTGGTCAATGATGACCCCCAAGTCTCTTTCTTTCACAGTGCTAGCCAACATAGCACTGCCGAGCCTATAAGGATGCTGCGGGTTTTTCTTCCCAAGGTGGAGAACCTTGCATTTATCGGTGTTGAACACCATCAGATTCTTGTCCGCCCACTTGCTGAGCCTGTCAAGGTCAGCCTGGATCGCCCTCCTGTCTTCTGGTGTGGATGCTTTACCCCAAAGTTTGGTATCATCAGCAAACTTGGCCAGTCTACTTCTGACTCCAATGTCCACATCATTAATGAAGATGTTGAACAGTATGGGTCCAAGGACAGAACCTTGGGGGACCCCACTGGTCACAGGACACCATGATGTGTGACTTCCATCAATTACTACCTTCTGGGTCCGACCACGAAGCCAATTTTTCAGCCAGTGGATCGAGGAGGACCCGAGGCGACAATTGGCCAGTTTCTCCAAGAGGAGATCATGGGAAACCAGATTGAAGGCTTTTTTGAAGTCAAGATATATGACATCAATCTCTTCTCCCTTTTCCAGGTGATAGGTCACCTGGTCGTAGAAGTGAACACCCTGCACACAGCCAGCCATCTTTTTCCCTTTTTGTGGCCTGATGTTGAAGAAAGATTAGGTTTGAGAGGCTAGCCAGAGGAGACTGGTTGGCTGAAAAACAAACAAAAACAGAGTTAGGAGTCTGCAGGCCAGAAAGGGCCACATTTTTGGCAGGATGGTCTGCCAGATCATTTCTTTGTGTGACATCATTAAAGGGTTTTTCATTAGCTGTACATTTAACAATGGCAATAGCAGAGGGCAATTGAACAGCTTCCAAAAGATCTTTGATATAACAACCATGACTGATTTGGGCTCCTGATGAAGTGAGGAATCCTCTTTGTTTTCAAATTTGTCTAAAATCATGAACAACACCAAAAGCATACTTAGAGTCAGTATAAATGGTTGTGATTTGTTTTTTTTGCAAGGATGCAGGCACGTGTTAAAGCAATGAGTTCAGCAACTTGAGCAGAACGAGCTTGAGGTAAGGAATAGGTTTCTAAAACAGTATGCTGAGTGCATACTGCATATCCTGCAACTAATTTGCTTGTATCATTTCTAAGACAGGAACTATCTACAAACAGAACAAGGTTAGAGTTCGGGATAGGAATATCCTTTAGGTCAGTTTGAGGTGTTAACAATTGAGTTGTGACAGATAGGCAATCATGAGGTTCACCATGAGAGGCAATTGGCAGAAGTGACGCTGGATTCAGAATTGAACAACGATTTAAGGTTACATTTGCAGCTGACAGTAAAAGTTTCTCATATTTAGTAAGATGGGAATTGGAAATATGCTGAGTCTTGTCCTTCAGAAGAAGAGCCATTACAGCATGGGCAACTGCAACAGTTAAAGGGTGTCCTAGAACTAGAGTATTGGCCTTTTCAACTAATAAAGCGGCAGCGGCCACTGAACGAAGGCAAGGGGGAAATCCTGCAGCCACGGGATCAAGGGCAGAACTATAATACGCAATAGGGTGATGCTTTTCACCATGCAGCTGAGTAAGTACTCCTAAAGCGACTCCTTCCAGTTCATGACAGAACAAAGTAAAAGGTTTCCTGTAAATAAGGAGTCCGAGAGCAGGAGCAACAGTGAGGGCTTGTTTAAGGGCCACAAATGCTTGCTCAGCTTCAAGAGTCCAAGGTAGGGGTTCTGGAGTGGTATCACGGGTAAATGCTTGCAAGGTTTTTGTAAAAGCAGCATAACCTAAGCCGTGTGCAGGCATCTACTTCCGTCCTCCTGTCAAGACCGGGGCTTTACATTGAGTGGTAGCCTTGGCATGCCACTGGTTGTTGGTGGGACTCCTCAAGTGGGAAAGCGATATCCTGAAAGAGAAAAGCCACTGCTATGCGGCTGTGAGCCAGCACCGGCTGAGTGACCGAGATTGAAGTGGTAAGGTTGGAGCCGGAACGGCCGGCACCCAGAACGGGTCTGTGATGAGTCAATGCCGGCGAGTGCCAGCTGTTCACCTCTGCCAGCCTTCTGCATGCTCCTGAAACCCATCTCTCTCCTCCACCTAGGAAACAACCTGGGACCCGCACAGCAGGTGCGAGTGCTGGAGAAGAAAGGCATCACTGCAAATCACAGGAAGCCTGCTTTCCTTTCGGGTTTGTTGTTAGAAGCTTCGGGGTTTTGGTCTTTGTAGACATGCAAAGGAACTGGGCAACCAGTCCCTGGAAATGCTCAATTTCTGTCCCGGGCTGAGGATAAGCCTCACTGTGGACAGTCCTGACCTTTTCCTACCCATGGGCACTGTGACTCGCTGACACGAGAGCTGCATGCATCTGGTCTTCTCTGCTGTACTTTGTTCGCTCTCAGCTTTACAGTGCTGAGAGTCAGACTTCCCAGTCTGGCTTTGCCTGAGCCCTGGCTCTCTGTGGTGCTTGAAGAAGTGACTTGGCAGAAAGGCTCAGCCCCAGCCACAGCACATGCATCACAGGCAGAAAGTTTTTGGCTGCTTTTGGAGCATCCTGTGCTCGCTCGGATGAGCAGGGAGTATCTCCACGCTCAGGACCCTGGCCTCCATCCGGTGCGGTGAAGGCTGCCGTTCCGAGGGGACACAGAATGAGAATCTGAAGCCCATATTGGGAATCCCATTGCTAAACAGTGGCAGGCTTTGGGAGGAACATGGGGTTACGTGGGTGGGAGCCTGGACGAGCAAAGACTGCCTTCTTGCACATCCCATTGCCTCCCAAGATATCTCCAGGGTTCAATGTGCCTCTTGCAGCCCCTCGCACGAGAGTGAGCGATGAGTCAGTGCTGACCGCACGAAGCCAAGAATTTCCTGCCACAGCCCCGGTGACGAGAGCTCCCTCTCAGTCCAGCCCCCCACGCGGTTGTTCTCGATAGATGGTGAAGAGCAGCAGAAAGAGAGGGACGTGCGCTTCCGAGGAGAACCCAGTGGCCATTTCTGTGCGTATCATAACAGGGCCGAGGCCATCCGCTCCGTCGAGTGGGACCCAACTGGGACATGGTGAGGTGAAGCACTGTGCCCAAGGCCGTACGGTGGTTGGCGGGAGCGGTGGGACGAGACGGCCCATTACCCAGGATCAAAGCCACGGCCCTTTCCAGTGGAACATGTGGCTCCCTCAATGACTGGCATGAGGTCACAACTGTAGGTTTCCCTCCTGTCAAGGGCCGAGGGCAGAGCTCGGATTTGGATGGCCAGGACCGAGGCTTCAGACGCCGACCCGGCTCAGCCTTAAAAAGAATGGTGCGACGCAAAGCGAGCCAGGCTCCTCGCAAGCCCCAAGACAGTTATGTATCAACGTAGCTGTGTGTGCATGGGCCAGGTATAGGGAATATACAGCATGGCCTGGAAAAGTCTCGGTGCCACAGCCTTCCCTGATGAATGCCATAGATGGGTGCTTTGCCTCTCAATCCTGATGACGAGTGACCGGCTGTGAGCCGCTCGTGGTGTTTGGGGACCTCCAGAGTAAGAAAAGGTGGCCTAAGGCCTCTGGCACTATTCAGGGATGCCTTAGGGGTGGCAGCCCAAAGCGGGACATTTGGAAGAAAGCATAGCATCTACTCTTGTCCGTTCGGGCGAAGCCGACGAAAGGCATCCCGTTGTTCTGTGAGGTGATGGAGGCATTTACAAAGGGTGTGGGCATGGGTGTGTGGAGCCGGGAGGGCAGCTGTGCCCAATGCCTCATTTGCAACAACCTTGCGCTTTTGCAATGAGAACATTGCAGACGAACAGTTTGCCAGGCAGATCGGGGTGCTCGCCACCCTGGGCAGAGGCATGCACGGTGCAGCCGGGGGCCCTGTCTGGCCCTGAGCCTGCTCCATTGAGTGAGCATGTGGGCTCGAGGCGAGATGGGTGGAGATGGGTGTCCCGTTGCATTCCGTGCCGTACAGATGTGAAGCAACTGCCAGCGGCCTTTCCTCTGGAAGTGCGCGGGACTGGCCGAGGAAGGGGCGGGGGGAAGGAAGCTTCGTCATCCCGATCTTCAAGACAGTAAGCAGAGGCGCTGAGAGAAGCCATTCCTTGCCGGGGTTCTGTGAGTCACGGGTCTACTAGGGTCTTGGCTGCTGAACGGAGCCTCGGTTGCAGTGCATCGAGCTCTGGCTCTGGATCTCACGTGTCTCAGCCCCATCCTTTCCCTATGAGGGCTGCCTTCCTCCGAGATGGCCTTCTTCCTTATTTCTGTTCCAAGGCCCTCTGTCCACACACAAGTTTTGTGATCACGTGTCCACCTTCCCCTGCAGACGTGCTCAACATTTCCTTCCCGTGTGCGGCCCTGTTGGCACCACCTCGGGCCTGTCTCATGGCGCCTTCTGTTCTCACCCGCCTGACCATCCTCTGACTCTGCACAGCTCGTCAAGGTGCCAGGGGGTGCTGGCGGGCTGACGGCAAGCCCGTTGCTCAGTTCAAAGTGAAGCGCTCGATAAGTTATCTGAGTCAGGAATAAGGGCACGAGAGAGATGCTCCCTTGCTCTGTAACCAAGATGGCTGCCGTCGATGGTAGCTGGGTAGTTGGGTAGCTGTCATCTGAGTCCTGACAAACAGGCCCCTGGCTCCCCGTGCGCCACTGGACTGCGGGCCTTTCATTCGGGTGATGGGAAAGCGGAGGGACACGACCCGTCCACGCGAGGAGGCTGTCTGCTCGACACCCCCGGGAAGCGGAACTCCCAAGGCACGTCCTGCATGCTCTCTTCCTTCTTCCATGGGCTGAACCTGGAAGCGCCCCCTGGAGGGGTGCCTCCAGTAGCCTCTCTACAGAATGCCAGACACAAAGGCCTTCAGAACAGCTACAGAGAGCCTCTAACAAAAACTGGTGATGCGTAGGGGTTGCATGTGCGTCCCCTGAGTTTGGCCCGCCCCCCCTCCCCCCACTGAACTTGGATTCCGCTGCTGGTAGCGCCTGTGGGTGGTTGCCGCTCGCCGCCCACAGTTCCCCGCCCACTGCCTATGCTGCCAGTGGTGTCTGCGGGCAGCTGGTGCTCACCACCACCTTGTATTCCCAACAGCTAACACCACAGAGTCTGCACAGTCGAGGCGCACAGTTGTTGCGGGGGACCCAAACTGCCCCGACGCCTGCTTGGAGGTGCTGTTGGCCAAATCTGATCCTTCACATGGGGCCGTTGCCTAATGCAGGAGGTCTATGGCCCCGGGGGGGCAATGCCTCCCTCGGCTTGGCGTGGGCTGTGGTGGAGGGCCCGGTTGGGGAGTGGCATTTCTGCCGTTGCCTCGGGGACAGCGACTGTCCTTCCCTCAAATTTGCTGGGTGGCATTGGGTGGGAAAGACAACTGACTGGGGGGAAGCGCTCGACTCGAGGAAGGATTTGTCTATGTTGGACCCCATCCTATTCTTGTCTGCCCACTTTTGTAGTCTGTCTAAATCTAGTTGCAGCCTCCCTCTCCCTTCAAGTGTGTCCACCTCGCCCCACATCTTAGTGTCATCAGGAAACTTGGACAACATGCATTCAACCCCCTCGTCCAAGTCACCGATGAAGATGTTAAACAGTGTGGTCCCGAGGACCGAGTCCTGGGGGACCCCACTGCTCACATCTCACCAGGTTGAGTACGACCTGTCCACCAGTACTCTCTGGGGGCATCCCATGAGCCAATTTTTTACCCATCCAACTGTGCAGGCATCAATGTCACAGTCGCTTAATTTCTTGATGAGGATGGGGTAAGAGACAGTGTCAAAGGCCTTCTTAAAGTCTAAAAGGACTACGCCCATGGCAACACCATCATCCATGGATTTAGTTACTTGGTCAGAAAAGGCAATCGGGTTGGTCAGGTAGGACGTGCCTTTGGTGAACCCTTGTTGATTGCCCCCGAGCATGATCTCTTCTGCCGGCCCCCCACAGATGTGATACTTGATGATTCTCTCCAAGATCTTCCCAAGCACTGAGGTGAGGCTTACAGGCCTATAGTTACTTGGGTCCTCCTTCCTCCCTTTCTTGAAAATTGGGACTACATTAGCCAATTTGCAATCCCCCGACACCTGTTCAGATGACCACGAATGCTCATCCAGCCCGACCAAGGGCTCCGTGATGGTCCCTGCCAGCTCCCTCAGGTCCCTTGGGTGGAGGGCATCTGGACCTGCAGATTTAAAAATGTCTAGCCCTTCCAGAAGATCCCTAACTACATCTGCACTGACTGAAGGCCTGACACAGCTATCCCCGAGACTGTCCCTACCTCTGGTAGGAAGGATGTCCCGGTCCTTGTTCAAGAAAACAGAGGCAAAGAAACTGTGAAAAATATCAGATTTCTCATCTGGCGTAGCCACAAGATTACCGTTTGCGTCTTGCAGGGGCCCTACATTGCCTGGTGCCCTCTTCTTCCTCGCAATGTACTTGAAAAAGGACTTTTGTTGTCCTTAATCCTGGACGCTAGCCTGAATGCCATCTCTGCCTTGCCTTCCTAATAGCCCTCCTACACTCCCGGGCCCAGGTGGAGTACTCCTCCTTGCTGATAGCCCCTCCCTTCCACTGGTTGTATGCCCCCATTTTAGTCCTCAGGCATTGCTGGATGCTCTTGCTGAGCCCAGGTGGTTTCTGAGCACTCTTACCCCCCTGGCTTCTCTCAGGGCCTGTTATCCTTTGGGCCTGGAGGATCGCCCCCTTAAGGTACGACCATCCCTCATGGACTCCCATCTCCTCCACCTTCTGGGCCCTCAGCGCCTGCCCCGCTAGTCTCCGAAGGTCATTGACATTGGCCCTTCTGAAATCAAAGGCTTTAGTCTTGATTTAAGCCCTTGACGCTGTGCTGGATAGTGAAATCCAGCAGGTGATGATGGCTATGCCCAGGTGGTCAAGGACCTGCAGTCCCTTCACCGGGTCATCCCCCATGGCCAGGACCAGGTCCAGACATGCGTTACCCCTTGGGTTGCTACCAAGATGCCTGGATTAGCGTTCTGCTTCCATTTCCAAGATGAATGAGAAAGCTCTTCCAGTGACCAGAAGTGGCTGAGCCTTGAGACAGCTGTGTGGGGCTTATTTCAGACCTGTAACTGTTTCTCTTTGTGTGCTCCAACTTCAGGATTATTTTAAGAAAAGCGCTTTTAATTATATAATGTATGTGTGCTCATTACATTGTGTAATGTTTTCATGTGTTCCCTTACCCAAGTTATATCCCATAATGGCACATCATAACTTTTTCTTTGTGAATAGCCTGTTGCAGCCTAAGAGAAGTGTTGGGGAAAAGAATATCCTTGACTGTACTCCTTGTAAGGCTTTGTTAAAACTTTAGATGTAAAAAAAAAAGGCTTGACAGAGATGGGAAAATTGATTCAGATTAGATTACAAATGAAGCCGAGAGGCTAATATCAGGCTCTGAGTTGGAACTGCATCAGGACCAAGGTCGTGGTGGGATTTTAAATCAAAGTAGTGATGTCACAAGACTTCTGTCCCAGATTTCTGCCGTCAGACTAGTTTCTCCCTGAAATTCCTGCCCCCTGAGGAGGATCTTGGAAAAACACTCTTGAATGGTAGTTGTTGCTTTTGGATCCGTCCCCCATGGTCACAGGCCATCCTGGTTGGGGCCTGTAGTCGCGATTGGGACTGCTGTGCTTTCTTTGTTGGCAGTCATCATCTGGGACCAGAGCTGCCTTCAGGTCATGGCAGCATTTTCAGCCTAACCAAAGGCCAGCAAGGGCATAGAAAACATCTTGAACAAGACTTGGAAATCCAAGAACAACCTTTCCAAATGAGACTCCTGTGCCATTTGGAGACTTGAGATCTGTTAGATACCAGGCCCTAGGCTTCAAAAAATAAGCAAGCGGTTTCTCCAAACCCAACTGAAATATCTGTCATGTTCACCACTTTGTGCCTCATTTTGCTTTTGTTCCATTGCAGAAGTTTTGCAACAACACAGTGCTGTCAGAGCGTGAATTCATGCAGTGTTACTGCTGCAGCCAGCAGGTGAATGTTAGCAAGTGGCACTGAATACTCATTTCAAAGCAAGTACCAATTAGAACAGAGTGGGGTTTTTTTTCCTCCATCCAAGTCAAGCACTTTTTCTAAGTTTTACTTTAGGTCTTGCCTTTCCATTGAGTCACAGCACTGCGGTGTGATTGCACGCTATTTTTCAAGATAGTTTGTCACCTTGGAAAGGGACGTGATTTCATGACAGTGGGTCAAGGGTTTGTTTGAAGTGAACAATGAGGAACGAGATGCTTTTAAAATAATTGGTGCAAAAATAGAGTCGGCACTTAAAGGCAAAATGAGTGAAAGGGAATTTCAGTTAACGAGACCAGGCACTTGAATGTCTGGAAGCAAGTGGAAACAGTAAAGAACGTGAGGGATTTTAATCTTGTTTGTCAAGTAAAGTAATGCATTACAGCTGTTTCCCTAAATCTCAAAGGTAATCAGGATCCATGGTAAACGGAGCCTGGATTAAACGTGAACAGGAGCGTTGTTCTGCTAAACTGTATCTTGTTGTATCGCAACATGTCAGCTTCCGATTGGATGCAACTCAAGGTGACATTTCAGTAGCTTGATGCAAGGTAACGCATTGAACATTGCAGAGAAGAGTATGTTTCCAAGGGCAGCATTGTCTAATATTTCTTCTATCAAATATTGGTGCATTTGAGTCTCGCTGGGGTGGGGTATTTCAAGCTGGAGACTGGCTAATGCTAGAGCTAATCCCAGGCCTTTTGATTTGGGTCCAAACCTAGACTTGCCCAGTGTGCAACACATCTGGATTCAGGGGTTCTTCTTCAGATCCTTATTACAGGGAAATAATAGCATCTCCATGATCAATATTGCAGTCAGCTTTCAGTGTAAGGCATAGTTCAGAGAACATATTTTTGCCCGCAGGATTTCTTCTTTATTTGGTTTTAAAATTGCTGATTTTAATATTTTTAGAACTGGGCCCTTGGAGTATAAACTCTTCTGAGCAAAATTTTATGTTACAATCCCTTGAAGTCCTGCTTGCACAACTGCTGAAATGTTGTTATATAAAAACGTGTATCTCCATTTTGTTACCATCAACTGTCACCCGAAGTCATAAAGGTTCATTGTCCTTGTCCTAGGTGCATGCAAATGGAGCCAGGAGAATTGGAAAATGATGGAGAATAAATGGAGAACTCTACCAGAAAGGCTGTAGGTTGTACTCCAAAGAAGTACGATGGTACACAAATCTAAAACTGGAGCATAATCCAAATGGATGACGATAAAGGCCCAAGTTTTCCAATGCCCCCTAATTCAGAGGACCTTGGTTGCCCATGTAGCCACTCCAGGAAATATCCGTTTCACATTAATGGCAGCCTTTTAGCTGTGCTACTGCCATTTTTGGCACTTGCACATAGTTTGGGATGCCATTCCCTGTCCGGTGTGGCTGGTTGAGCCCCAGTAGCCGAGCAGAAAACAGCAGAGCCAGTCAAATGTATCAGCAATGAGGCAAGCTGGAAAAGTCAGAGGTGTCAGGATTTAGCAGAAGAAATGCATGAAGCGAGGTGATTAACTGAGCGTGCTTTCTCCTCGCCCACAACTGACCATCAGGAGGAAGCAACCAGAGAGCTGCTCAGCTTTTGAGTTGCTCAGCCAACCCAGTGAAATGCATCTCAGAAGCCAGTAGACCCATCTGTATTAGCTCATGCTCCAATTTTCAGCTCAGGGTGCCTTTGGCTTCAGCTGTATTTGATCACTATAACATGCAGTGTAATGCTGCATCGATAAACTCCGTATTAGAGAAATCTGCAAAGAAGCAACAGCCATATGATCTTCATTAGGCAAACTATCTGATTCCTGTCCCAGACCATACCAGGAGCCAGTCGACCCTGTAACAGTCATGTTTCCCCCTTGCTTTATACTCTTAACAACAAATAGAAAGGAGCTCCAGGGGAAATGGCATCACAGTATCATGGCATGGCATGTCTGTATGATAAAAGAGAAGTAAACAGTTATCAGTTAGTGGCAAGAGCTCCCCAAGCCCAGTAAATTTAAATGGGCTTGGCCAAGGTCCATCCCTTCAGCCCACTCTGTAGTTTTGACATGCACTTTATGCCCCAAATTTCTCTGATCATAGTTCTTTCCTTCTTCCCACATGAGGGCTGAGAGTTTCAAGGTTATCTAAGGATCTGGTGGCACAATGGAAATGGGGCCCAATGGGGACATGTCCTATAGGGATGAAGTGATTTAAGAGAACCAGAGTCTTGAACTTTGAATGGAAGGAGACTTGCGCTCTGCTGGCCAACCCCAAGTCCACCTAAGGCAGTTTTGAAAATATCAGCCAAAACATTGCATGTGGTTTCTGATGCGCTATTCTGCTGGAGAGGTCACCCTCTAGGTGAGACATCAAATCAAGATCTATCCCTGCTGCAAGTGGTCATGGAAGATCACATGGCGCTGATTGCAAAAGCCAGGGGTTCTGTGCTCAATGCCTGTGTTAAATACTATTTTGGCTAATTCCATTCAGCTTACCTGGAACTTCGGGGCAGTTTTACCTGTAGCGTTTATGCTGTGCTTTCTTCTTCAGAGACTGCCGTGTGGCTTTGCAGGAAGCAGTTGTCAGAAAAATGAGTGACCTGTGTGCATGTGCACATTTAGTGCTTTATCATTCTTGTGAGTGACAGATTCTGTATGAACCCTGGTTATTCCTCAGCATGAAACACTGGGGTCCGTAGGTCTCTCCTGTCATTTCTTTGTTGGAGGAATGAGAACAGTTGGCAACTCCTCTTCCTGATTAGTTTCATTACACACTTTAACTTTCTTGGGGATTTTAGAACTGGGTCTGTATTCTGTACCTACTGTATTTCTGATTATCTACATTTTAGCCCGGGGCTGGCAGTTAGTTTGGGCAGCGGGCCTCTTACCGAGTTTTGGCAAGGTGTCGAAGCCCCACCCCTTGACAGCCCCACGTGGGCTCCAAGCAGCTGCACCAGGAAGCGCTGGGCATGGAGAGGGAAAGGGGCAGCTTTTCCCCCTTGCTGAGCAGCAGTTTGTCCCGCACTGCCACTGCTCAACCCAGACGGGCAAGTGCAGAGAGCATGGGATTGGGGCTGCACATGCTGCTCCCCGCCTGTACCGTGGGGCTGGGGTAGGGGGGACTGGGAGCGAGTGGGCGTGCAGGAGCCAGTGACAGCCAGACACGAGCATGGGGCCTGCACCGGTGTCCTGAGGCCAGCGCCAGTGGGGCCAAGAGTGGGGTGGTAGGAAGGTGGTGTCCTGGCCAGCAGGGGCTCTCTGGATCTGGGCCAGCTCCCCTCTCTTCCTGCTGGTGCGGCCCGGCCCAGCACCATAGTCTCCTGCCAGCCCGCAGCCCCTGCTCTAGGCCGCACCAGTGCTGGGCCCAGACACTGGTGCAGCCTGGCATTCCCATCCAACTGTTACTGCACTCCTGTCTGACCATTTGCTCTCACTCCCCTCACCTTGTCCCCTGCCTTCCTCACTGTCCTGCCCACCTGCCAGCTGTTCTGCACCACATGGCTCCGGGGTGCATGGCTGGACCGCTGGACTAGGCAGGGGCTTCCGGCTAGGGGGTGGGGAGGGCAGGCTATCCTTGCTGTTGCAGGATCCTGCCCTGACTTCCCCTGGTCTCTACTGTCCCTGGCTCCTGGCATCTTTGACAGGCAGCCAGGGGCAGATAAATATTAATTTTCTAAAATGTCTAGGGGCCCTGCGGGCCAGATAGAATAGCCTGGTGGGCCATATATGGCCCATGGGCCGGACTTTGCCTGCCCCGGTTAGGCTCTCTAGGGATGTGTAGGTAGATAGGCATGTGTGGCAGGAAGTTAAGAGCTCACTTTTATGAGATGTGTTGTCTCCTAGACTTTGTGCATTCATGACTGTGCAGATAACATGCCTTTGACCTTTAAAATGCCTCTTCACCTTTTGCACTCACTTTTCTCAACTGCAAAAGAGTGATAAAGCCTACTGACTTCAGAAAATCAGGGGGAGGATGGAGAGTTGAGCATCCTCATTTTCTGAAATGGGTAGAATTCCTCATGGGAAATGTGTTGTAGGGATCCAAAACTTGTCCTTTTTGAACCATTTAAACTTCTGTTGTTCACACATGTGCCACAGAAAAGCAGTAAGTTAAGAAAAGACTGGAATATAGTTCTCTGTGGGTTTGTATGTAGTTCTTGCCATTAAACCCACATTCCAGAATGCCTAACAGGATTAGATAGTAAGCAATGGCAAAAGGGGAGGGAGAAGCAATGGAGGAAATATAGGCAGAGGAAGGTTGGGGCTAAGGGGGCTGAGCCCCCCCCCCCCCCCCCCCCAAGCACAGGCAGCAGGCTCCGTGTGGCTGCAGTGAAGGTGGGGAGAGGCATGCGCGCAGCCAGGATCAAAGCCCATGTGTGGATCACTGGGTGTCCAGCACAGCAAGCATCGATCTATTCTGGGAAGGGGCTGGGAGGGGGACCAGATCCAGGGCCCCATGGTAAGAGATGGAGTGGGGTGGAGGCAGGAGAAAAGGCTGGGGTGAATGGGCACAGGCCGTGCTGAGTCATGGGACAATCAGAGCCTGGGCAGATTGTCTAGGGTTGCCATGGGGCTCCTGGCCCTGTGCATGCCCCCGGGAAATCCTGGGGGACACATGTCCTGGGGGACATATTTGGGGTCCTGGGGAACACATTTGGAGGTGGTGCTCTCCCCTACCCTGGGGGTCTTCAAGAGGAGGTTAGATAGGCATCTAGCTGGGGTCATCTAGACCCAGCACTCTTTTCTGACTATGCAGGGGGTCGGACTCGATGATCTATTGAGGTCCCTTCTGACCCTAACATCTATGAATCTATAAATCTATGTCCCCTGATCTGTTCATGGGGAGGAGGTGGCTGCTCCTGTGCGCTGTGCTTTGAGCTCAGCGCCAAGCCCCCTGCCTACCCAGCAATGGGATACACACGGCATTGCATGACTCTGGAGGCAGTAGCTGGGTGCAAAACACAGCCCACAGCTGCAGTTGCTTCCACCCTGTGCACAGATTGTGGGGGCATGTGCCCCCTGGGCCTCCACTGGGGTACGCACAGTGACAGGATCCCCTCGCCTCTGGACAAGCCGCCCAGGCTCTGATCATCCCACCACCCAACCTGGCATGGCTGGGGCCCCATTCACCCCAGGCCCTGCCCTCCCTCACCATGGGGGCCTTGATCTGCTCCACCTCACACCCCTCCTCCCACCCATTTCCCCACAGACTTACCTGCTGGACAGGGAGAGAACGGGGAGGAGCACGTGTACTCAGCGCCCCCCGCAAATAATTTTTTCTCCCTCTGCCTATGGGAAGGACAGATGATTTCAGTCGAGTTAAGGCCCAGATAGTACAAGTTGAAGAGAAGAAGGTTGCTGAACGATCAGTAGCAGTAGCAAGACTGGTGTTGTCCAAGTGAGCAACAAGAGGACTGGAGAGAAACAACCCCATGAGGCTGCTTAGAAGAAGGATAACGGGTATAAAAATCTGTACTTTCCGTCTGCAATTGTAGAAGCAATCCAGGAAGTTTTTGGAGAGTGTTGGGAGCAACTTCATGGTGCAAGCATTGGGAGGCCAACTAGGGGCCATGCTGGTATTGAGTCACGGCTCGCAACCAGGGAAGAATCAATTTAGTAATTGATGGAAGTCACTCATCATGGTGTCCTGTGACCAGTGGGGTCCCCCAAAGGCTCTGTCCTTGGACCCATACTGTTCAACATCTTCATTAATGATGTGGACACTGGAGTCAGAAGCGGACTGGCCAAGTTCGCCGATGACACCAAACTTTGGGGCAAAGCATCCACACCAGAAGACAGGCAGGTGATCCAGGCTGACCTGGACAGGCTCAGCAAGTGGGCGGACGAGAATCTGATGGTGTTCAACGCCGATAAATGCAAGGTTCTCCACCTTGGGAAAAAAAACCCGCAGCATCCTTATAGGCTCGGCAGTGCTATGTTGGCTAGCACTATGGAAGAAAGAGACTTGGGGGTCATCATTGACCACAAGATGAACATGAGCCTGCAATGCGATGCGGCGGCTAGTAAAGCGACCAAAACGCTGGCTTGCATCCATAGATGCTTCTCAAGCAAATCCCGGGACGTCATTCTCCCCCTGTACTCGGCCTTAGTGAGGCCACAGCTGGAGTACTGCGTCCAGTTTTGGGCTCCACAATTCAAAAAGGATGTGGAGAAGCTTGAGAGAGTCCAGAGAAGAGCCACGCACATGATCAGAGGTCAGGGAAACGGTTATAAACTACTACAAGACCGTTTCAGGCTGGGCATAAGGAAGAATTTCTTTACTGTCCGAGCCCCCAAGGTCTGGAACAGCCTGCCACCGGAGGTGGTTCAAGCGCCTACATTGAACACCTTCAAGAGCAAACTGGATGCTCATCTTGCTGGGATCCTATGAACCCAGCTGACTTCCTGCCCTTTGGGCAGGGGGCTGGACTCGATGATCTTCCGAGGTCCCTTCCAGCCCTAATGTCTATGAAATCTATGAAATTGGTGGGGAATGTAGAAGTGCATGGCCACTTGGGCAGCAGCAACCATGAGATGATTGAGTTCAGGATCCTGAGGAAAGGAAGGAAAGAGACCAGCTGAGTAAGACCCCTGGACTTCAAAAAAGCAGACTTTAACTCGGGGAACTGATGGACAGGGTTCCCTGGGAGGCCAGGCTGGGGTGGAAAGGAATCCAAGAGAGCTGGTTGTAGTTTAAAGAAACCTTACTAAGAATGCAGGAACAAACCATCAGGAATCACAGAACGACTGGCAAGTATGGCAGCAGACCAGCTTGGCTTAGCAGGGAACTCTTCTGTGAGCTAAATCACAAAAAGGAAGCTGACAAGAAGTGGAAACTTGGACAAACAGCTAGGGAGGAGTTTAAGAGCATTGCTCAGGCATGCAGGGATGAGACCAGGAAGGCCAAACCACAACTGGAGTTGCAGCTAGCAAGGGTCATGAAGGGAAACAAAGAAGGGTTTCTACAAATATGGCAACAAGAGGAAGATCAGGGACGTATGGCTCCCTAACTGAATGGGGGAGGCAAGCTATTGACAGAGGATGCAGAAAAGGCTGCAGGGCTCAATGGCTTTTCTACCTCAGTCTTCACAGGCAAGATCAGCACAAGCCCGTGGGGCCAGAGGGGATGCATGTGGGGGTGCTAAGGGAGTTGGCTGATGCGACTTCAGAGCCGCTGGCCATTATCTCTGAAAACTCGCGGTGACTGGGAGAGGTCCCAGGCAATTGGAAAAGACCAAAGATGGTGCCCATCTTTAAGAAAAGGAAGGAGGAGGACCCGGGGAACTGCAGACTGCTCAGCCTCACCTCAGTCCTTGGAAGAATCATGGAGCAGATCCTCGATGAATCCATTTCCAAGAAGGTGATTAGTAACAGTCAGCATGGATACACCACACCGAGGGCGAATCATGCCTGACCAACCTGATGGCCTTCTGCGATGAGATGACCGGCCCTGTGGATGTGTGGAGAGCAGTGGACATGATATCCCTTGCCATTAGCAAGGCTTTTGATGTGGTCTCCCACAACATTTTTGCTAGCAAGCTAAGGGATTGCAGGTTGAATGAATGGACTATAGAGTGGATAGGAAACTGGCTGCATGATTGTGTTCAGAGGCCAGTTGTCAACAGCTTGACATCTAGATGGCAGCTGATCTCAAGTGGAGTGCACCAGGTTCTGTCCTGGGGCCAGCTTTGTTCAATATCTTCTTTGGCAACCTGGGCTGGAGTGCCTTCTCAGCGAGTTAGCAGATGCCCTCAAAGTGGGTGGAGCAGTAGATCCTCTGGAGGGTGGGGCTGGGATTCGGAGAGATATCGCCAAGCCGGTGGCTCGGACCGAAAGAAATCTCATGCAGTGCAATAAGAACAAGTGCAAAGCCCTGCACTTAGAATGCAACAATCCCAGGCACGGCTACAGGCTGGGGACCAAATGGCTAAGCAGCAGCTCTGCTGAAAAGGATTGTGGGGTCACAGTGGATGATAAGATGAATATGAACCGACAGTGCCCTTGCTGCAAAGAAAGATGACAGCATCCTGGGCTGCATTAGTAGGAGCATTGCCAGCAAATCCAGGGAAGTGATTCTTCACTTCTATTCAGCACTGGTGAGGCCACAGCTGGAGTCCTGTGTCTAGTTTTTGGCCTCCCGCTGGAGAAATGATGTGGACAAATTGGAGAGACTCAAGTGGAGGGCAACAAAAGTGACGAGGGGGATGAGGCACGTGACTTAAGAGGTGAGGCAGAGGGAACTGGGCTTATTTAGTGTGGGGAGGAGAAGTCTTGGGAGGGCATTTAATAGAAACATTCAACTACTTGAAGTGGGGGACTACTTTTAAGTCCCAGAGGTGGCTTGGTGGTTTGCTCGTTGTCAGTCGGGATTCGGTTAGGAAGCCACATTCTTTCTGCTTCTTATTCACCAATAACTCACCAGACAGAGAGCTGCATAGCCATTGGGCTCAGTTTGCACGTGTGTAGGGGACTGTGTGCCGATAAGGGAGGATGTTAGTTGGAGTGTGTTTTCACCCCTGGCATTGGGCCTGTTTTTGTCTTGTCACTGGCAACCAGGGATGTACAAATCTGCCTAGTGTATTATTGTACACAAAAGGCTAAAAGAAAGCTGGCTTGTGATCACATGCCTTAGGCTTGTCAGTTCACAACAGGAAATAGGAAGCTATATCCAGAAACGAAGGCTTTGCGAGGGACTTGGCACTTCAAGCAAAACACTTGGTTGTTTTCCTAATTTGAAGACCTTGCTCAAGTCCCACTGACTTCAGAGAAACGTGATTCAGAGCAGTGCTAGATTATGGCCTTCATGTGTAATTCCCCTCTCCCAGGCAGAGGGCTAGCATAAAGCATTATTGTGTCCTTAGTTAAATGGCTCTTACATGGAGCTAAAGTGTTGAGTAAATGGGTGCTGTCTGGTCTTCTGACAGCTACTGCATTTTTCCATTGTATCCTCTCACCGGCAATCTCGTGGCCCATTGAGATGACGCCAGCAATGGCGATGGAAATATTGTCGTCAGTGGGCGTATCTACATGAGATGCATTACTATACAGTTTCCTTATTTGTTGTGCAGTAAGTGCACACATCTATACGTGCGTGCACTTACTGCATAGTAAATTCCCTGAATCACAGTTAAATATGCTAGCTGCCAATTCAAGGAGCAAATTTAATCGTGCTTAGTATGTGTGCAGTAACGCCTGCATAGATGTGACCCGGCAGCAAGTTTACTTCTGGGTCTGTCCAGCCACTAAGGCCAGCCCCAAGGCTACTGGCTGGGAGTCTCTCTTGCTCCAGGGCTGGGCTGCCTTGCTGGCAGCCCGTCTGCAAGCTTTAAAAGCCTGCAGCTATTTTCTGCCCTGGGGCACACAGCACAGGGGCCTGGGCGCGCCACAGCCCTGCTGTGCCTGCCCGCCCCCACCCCGGGGGTGCAGCTGAGCCTGTGGCCCCAACTCATGCCTGCCAGCCCCCAGGGCCACCTGCAGGCAGCTGAGTGCACCAGGGCCAGTGCCACCTCCCTGCTGCACACGCCGAGCAGCCTGCCCGGCGACGGCAGATGCTGAAGGGCCTAGTCTCAGCTGTGCAGCTCCCTGTCTTATGCCATGTCCATGCACTGGGTACCTCAGGGACAGCCATGTGGGGGCCCAGAGACCCTGTGAGGGACCCACAATGTCCTCATTGTCGTCCTCATCCAGGCCCACTGCTACCCGCTTGCGCACACCTGTGCTGTCCACCCAACCGGAGCCAGGAGGAGGTTGGTGACCTCATGGTGCTATGGGGCGATGCAGAGGTGCTGCGCCAGTTTGATTGGGACAGGCACTCGAACCCACATTTATGAGCCCCTGTTGGGTGGCACGCAGGAGTAAGGGTACTCCTGGTCGACATGGCAGTGCCACATAAAGGTCGAGGCCTTGCAGGCACAGTGGGTGGCCATGACCGACCGCAGTTGTTGGTTCAGCTGTACCCGCAAGACCAATGCCTTTATGCAGTAGCTGACCCATATTCTGGCATCCTGGGGCTCAGGTCACAATTTGGCTGTCTTCATCAGCACAGGTGGCCCACCCTGCCCTGCCCTGCCCTCTCCAGTGACATGTCACCATAGGAGGGGCCCTTGGCCGTGGAGCAGCCCATTCTGCCCAGCTCCCCAGCTGCATGGTCCACCAGCAGCTTGGGGAGCCCTGGCCAGCACCTACGTGCCGGGTGGCAGTGGAGGTTGCGGGGCACCCCAGGCTTGCCCCCCAGATGGTTGTAGCTCAGGGTCCCAAACCAAGAGTGCAGGTGATCCTGGGGTACCAGGAGGATTGGCAGCAGCAGAGCGTCATGGCTTGGGCACCCCTCAGCCTGCACAAGCAGCTCGTTGTGCACTGCCCATGGCACACACAGCAGGGGCACCCTTGGGGCACAGTGGTGGCGCACTGCAGGGCTTTGGTTTGAAGAGATGTGTAACCTTTTTTGTTTGGGTTAATTGGTTCTATTAGCATAAATTCATTAGGGTTCTTAGGTTAGTTAGCATCTTCTACTTAGTCTTTGCCAACCCTGGGACTTGAAGGAATGCAGTAAATTTTGGTGATTAATGGAGGTTTTATGCTGTTGTTAATTCTCTCTTATTCTAGCTGGGCGATCTGTTTGCCATCACTCCCGTTCTGCATGATTCCATCTCTTCACTTCGGCTGTGAGATGGATTGTCTTCAACTTTCATAGGTTTTCAGGCCGGAAGGGACCTCAGATGATCATTGGGTCCAGCCCCCACCACCAAGCAGGAAAGACAGCTGGGGTCAGGTGGCCCAAACAAGGTAACCGTCCGGTCTCCTCTTGAGATTTCCAGGATAGGCGATCACACCACTTCTGGAGGGGGCTTATTCCACAGTCTGGCCACCCTGACTGTGAAGAAGTTTTTTTCTAATGTTGAGCCTGAATTGGTCTTCCGGGAGTTTGTGGCAGTTACTCCTGGTTTTCCCCTCGGGTGCCCTGGTGAACAGTTGCTCATCGAGCCCTTGGTGTGCTCCCCTAGTGCAGTGCTAAGCTGCTACCAGGTCGCCTCTCAGCCTTCTTCTTCTCAGGCTGAAGAGTCCCAGATCCCTCCGCCTTTGCTTGGATGGCTTGCCGTATAAGCCTCTGATCATATGGGTGGCTCTTCTTTGAGGCTCAATACAGAAATCTCTGGATGATTTTTTTTTGCTTGTGTCATACAGGAGGTAAGAGGAAAGTATCTTCTGTGGTTTTCAACTTTTTAAGACTTCCTACTGACATTTTGCCCATTTGACACTTCAGGAGCTGAGCCCCAGCCTCTCATACTCAGTTTGGAATAATCCTCTTGGGAAGGGGGATGTCACGGTGAGGTCGTGCAGGAGGGCCATGATCTCCTTAAGGCCCCCTTTCTCCGTGCCAAGTTGGCCCAAGGGCACCCTCTGATTCTCGCCCGCCACGTCTTTGATGTTTGAATCAGTTTGGGAGACTATCTTACGTCCTCTTGGACATGGTTCGTTGTGACCTCTGTCCCTGTGGACTCCCGGGCCTCTTGTAGATCTTGTCCTGCAAATGGGTGCTTTGAGGCACCCTAGTCTTATGGGCTATGCGTGGCTCCAGCCACCCCTTATACCACGTCCCAAGCCTCGCAGTTGGAATGGACGTTGGTCTGTCAAATACACTCGCCTTCTCTCTGGGGCCTTCTCTGTACTGTTGCCCTCTTTCTGGGGCCTTCTCAAGTGCTGCCCCCTTCTCTAGGGCCTTCTCAGCCCTGCTGCCCTCTCTTTGGGCCTTCTCTGTACTGCTACCCTTTTCTCTAGGGCCTTCTCTGTACTGCCGGCCCCTCCTGGGGCTCTCCGTGGCCACGCTGGGCCTCCTCAGTAATACCGCCCCTTCTCTGGGGCTCTCTGTGGCCCCACTGGGCCTTCTCAGGAATGGCGCCCTGCCTCTTGGGCTTACAGGGGCTCGCCACGCCCGCACTGGGGTTTCTCAATAGTGCCCCCTCTCTTACTGGGGCTGGGGTCCCCACGCTGCTGTGGGTCCCCTATGAGGCCTCCTCCAACCCCTAATAGCCTCACCCAAACCACCGGTGTAATAGCTAGCAACACAAACTCGAGCCTCTTGGCTACAACTTAAACATAAGCCGCCTGGCTATAACAACATTGCTCGGAAATCTTAGAGCTGCCACCCTTTACTCAGCTTAAGCTGTACCTGCAGTCAGGCTACTTCTCGCATCTTTGCTTTGGGAGCTCCTGCTTCTCTGGCTGCCGGCAGGGAATTACCCTGGCCTCAGCTCCTGGGCTTTATAAGAGCCAGGCCTTGCCCCTTACAGTCAGCTGACCTCCTGGTTGCCTTGGCAACCGACGGGTGGGCTCCTTATTCCCTGCTAGGGCTCTTTCTCTCGCAGTTTCTCCTCTTTAGGAGCAGAGCACCTTGGTGCTCTGCGACAATATCAAAACAATATTTTGTATGTCAAGAAGACTCCTCTATTACTACGTATCTGCTATCTGACGTTTTATGGCTAGTTCAGGATTTGTTGTCAACTTTCAGAAAAGTATTTTGCTATTTCTCAGGTGCCACAGATTTTGCTGCAGATGGGTTAAGTCAGACCAATGAGTTTGTCCTCAGGTTGTATGTCATATCATTCTACTTCGAAATGGATATTTAGACCTCCATTTTGAGGCACATATTAAAAAAACGAAATGGATGCTGTGTGTGAATGGGGAGTGTCTTCTACTGGTTATCTGGCAGATGCCAAGGCTAATGGTTGATATGGCCAGTGCTTGATAACTGAATTAAATAATCCTGAAGGTTAAACCTGCACGGTGCACTCAGCCTTGAAGGCATTGATAGTGACATTTAACTGCTTTTGAAAACTAGCTTTAAAAAAACAAATAACTTGGAGCCAACAGGCGAGTAATGTAGTTTGCAGGGTACTACAATGGGAGTCATTTGAAGAGTCAACAGACCACACAACCATGACATGAAATACCTCTGGTATTTCCTAGTAGCATGTAGAGGCAACTTGGGGTTATCTCGGTTACTGCAGTATGGTACCAACTGGCAGATACTGACTCTTTAATAGCCGCATTATGAGCTCCAGTATGTGGAGTCCTTTGCTCTAAAACATAGGTGAAAGACACAGCTCTTAGCAGATGCCGACTGGTGTAGCTCTAGTGAAATCAGGGGAGCCATACTGATTTTTGCTACTCAGGATCTGTCCCAGAGCTCCTTGGACCTTGGAATACTTTGGTTCAATTCACCAAACCCTGCCTGACCGAATTCTGATCTTATTTGTTTGTAAAATGGGTGCATCTTCATTGGTGCAATTCCTTATTTTAACAGGTACCAAGAATAGACCCCATGCCCAAATGCCTGGAGAGGTAATGCAGGAAGTCGTTTTTCTTCACAAGTTTGATGAACGTCTTCATCCTGCATTACCTTGTTCCCTTTCTTTCACATTGAGCTCTTCCCTTGAACAAAGTGGCTCTCTGCATGCTTATTAGCCAAAGTGGCACAAGCGTCGTACTAAAACCTTCGAATGACCCGACAATTTCTGGATTGGAGCCTTGATCCCTCTTGCGTTGAAATCTTTCTCATTGATTCGCTGGGCTCTGGGTTAGGTTCATTCTGCAGAACAATGTAACCTGCTTCTGTGAGTGATGTCTATATTTGAAAGATCTACTCGGGAAATACGCTTGCCAGAAGGACTGGTTGTCTCATTAATACATAATTGTTTTCCTAAAAGTACTGTGCCCGCCTCTGCTCTAATAGTTGTTCCCGCGCCGCCTTTGCCCGAGCCCAAGATTTTGTGTGCCCTGGGCTTACGGGTGAACCCCAGAGGTTACCCCTGCTGACGTCAGGAGGACCCCTTAACTCCCCTGCCACGACTTTGGATGGAACTTCAGTGGGGGGTCCTCCCTTGGGGCAGCCACCAGGGTTGGCGCGTTTCCCGGTGGGTACTCTCGGGGCTCCGTCCTTTCCCTACACCCCGGCCACTCGCCACCTTAAGTTCTACCTCCTCTGGCTTCCACGTTGTCCTTGGCCTGCCACCCTCTCACCCCCAACTTGCCGCTGTCAGTAAAGGTCTTCAGGCTGGATGTACAGCCTACTGGGGTGCCAGCCCGGCCCTTCCGCCTCGGCTGCTGCTCGAATCCTGCAGCCCGTGATGCAGCCGGTTCTTCCGCTGGCTCTGCTGTCTATGGTGCGACCGGTTACCTCACCAGCGCTACTGCCTGCAATGTGGCTGGTTCCTCCACTGATCCTGCCGCTTGTGGGTCAGCTGGTTTCCTCACCGGCTCTGCTGCCTGTCACCCAGTCAGCTCCTCCTCCAGTTCTGTTGCCGGTCCTGCAGCTGGTTTCCTCACCGGCTCTGCCGACAACCGCGGAGCCAGCTCCTTCACTAGCACTGCTGCCAGTTGCTTTGCTAGCTCTCTCGGAGCCTGCTCTGGCTCCGCCCCTTTCTCTCCTCGCCGCTGAGTGTGGTGGCTAATCCCCTCCTCACAGGACTCCTCCTCTCAATCACCCTGCTGCCTCGGCGGGGCCACTTTTTGTTCATTCTGGGAGGCATCCTCCGCCCCCGCTGCTCTGCTGCAGCCGGATAAACGTCCGGCTGATCACCCACGCCGGCGGGAGGTAAGTGGGACTCTTTGCTGCCATGGGGTTCCTTCGGCATCCCAGCTCCCCTGAGACAAGTACAGTAACATAAAAGTGGCTGGATTAAAACATACCGCGCTACTGTCTAAGTATTACGGATGACCATCATAGGGCAATATAAAGCAGACGAATTGATGTTCTTTCCCGTAATCTCAACAATTCTAGGGGATGAATGATCTTTGTAATTAAATATTGGGAACAGACACCCACTTTGAACCCAAGTGATATTCTTCATGGGCAGTTTCTTACAGCGAATACTTCTTGTGTTATATGAAGAGAGGGAAGGAAGCCTTTCTTTCATATAAATAATTTCGAAACACATGCTTAGTTGGTCGGCAGACTCACAAATAAGGAAAACTAGTTACGTACCCTTTAATGATAATCACTCAGTGGTAATAACCATCGCATCCATAGTCCTCTTGTTCTCGTGTTTCAATATTGCATTAACACTTGTACTGAATTATGCTTTCCGCGAGGGGACAAGAAAACCCAGACCAGGTCCTATACAGTCTCTTACTTCACTGGAGTAGCACTTTCATAGGCTTGCATAACTAGCTGAGGGCTTCTGTGCCCCCCCCCCAAACCTATCCTATCTGAGTCCCCAAAACCTATCGTACCCAAGTACCTCGCAGCCTCTGATTGTATTTTGTTCCTCATAACATTCTGCACAATAGTGAAATGCGATCCCTGTTTTACAGATGAGGAAATGAAGCACCGAGGGACCGAGTCAAATTTGTAAATGTATTTGGGTACCAAAACAGGTGGGCAGGAGCCTGGTGAGGTTTTCAAAAGTGACTCCGTTAACATCAGCAGGAGCCAGGTCCCAACGCATATTTGAAATGCCCATTCATGCCGAGGCGCTCTTAGAAATCTGGCCAAAATGACTTGGCAAAGGTCATGCACTGCATCTGTGGTGGGGCCAGCTCTTATCTCAGCCATGTCCGTCCTGACACCAATCCCTAGGATTCCTGTCCCGTGCAGCAGGGATCCCTCCTCATTTATAACATTGTGGAAAGAGCAACCCCTTAATCTATCGGTTGACTAAAGTCGCCTCTCAAACTAGATCCCGATGACTGACTTCAGTGGTCAGGATCAGCGCCACTGTAAAACCCCTGATCCAGCAAAACACGCGGAGCGTGTGACTGTGTTTAAATCCACCAGTAGTAGTATTCATTGCAACGGGACAAGTTGAGCTCAGGCACTTTAGTCCCTTGAGGTCTGAGCAAAGCAGAGCAGATCAAACTTTTAGGCGAATAGATGTTATGCAGAACTGCAGGGAGAGCACCCAGGGCTGGCAGCATTGTTTGCCAGCTTCTTTCTGGCTAAATAACATCCTGCATTTATAGCAGTTGCTTATTGTTTCTGCTTATTTCCTCCAGTCTGACTCAAGTCTTTGGAGGTCATTACTTCAATCCAACATCTTGTTTAGCAACCTGTTAGGGACGGTCCAGTGTGGATAACAGTCTCTTTCAGAGACACTTGTTAAACGGACCTTTTTCCTCAGCTACCGACTCTGATCCTGGCTTGCGATCCCAGAGGCAGGATGCCCCCTCCTTGTCGAGTGCTGTCACCTTGTTGTCA
>NW_005843449.1:125536-127034 GCF_000455745.1 Alligator sinensis
CAGGAATGCTACCTGCAAATTATTGCTGTGATGTCATGTCAAATCTCTGGGACTTGGTTTCCCCACCTATGCTACGGGAATGTCAATACTTCCTTGTTTCGTGGAGTGCACTGAGCTGGAAAGAGGAATGTGCTGTGCGGGAGCCGAGGGCAGAAGGCTGTTCTTTTTAGTGCAACTGAATGACAGTTTTCTAGCCACCCAAGTGGTGTTTTTGGCATGTATACCCAGGTTACAGTTCTATCCCCGCCAGCAATTACACAGCCCATGTGATTCGGTGATCTGTACTGTGGGACATGCCATACTGTAGTTTGTGAGCAATGTAGATTTGCTTATTCCACTGCATTTTAATGTAGAGAGATGGTGTTCATTGTCTCTGACCAGCTGTGCACTCAGAGGAACCACTGACACACTCCAGTTAAACATATAGTCAATTAGACTAATGGTGTTTTAGAACATCCTAAATCACAACACATTGCTAGGGCAGTTGTCCGTAGCATTTATTTCCTTTGCACACCAAGCTGTTACACATTTTGATGGCTTATTCATTACTTCTAAGTATTAGTGTCAACTATCTTCACTTCTACCCCATATCGGCAGCCCCCAGTTCATTCTTCTCTCTCTCTCTCTCTCCCCATCTCATGACTAATGATTGTAAGGAAATGGAGTGCATTGAAACACAGCTTCAAAGGGGATACAGCCAACCCCTTTTAATGCTTCTTTTATGCTGCCTAGGTGATGTAAATGAGCTTTTGAGTCGATAAGTCAGGCCCGAGACTACTCTGCAGAATCAAGCCACCTGAGGGGAAGGACCTCATGTGATATCACAAAAGTGTCCTCAACTGGGAGCAATGAGTAGCACGTTCACAATGCCAGGTGAGTAGTCTGTGCGGGAGTGAAGTGAATCAAAAGCTTTATTACAGGTTAAGCCAAGGAGAGTGCTGAGGCCTTTGCTGTAAAAGTGGTCTGGGACCTTCATTGTGTTTCAGGTTCGGTGTTGCTGACAAACACGACGGAAAAGGCATGGCAGCGATTTTATGCTCTAAAGTCAGTCTTCTTTCATCTGCTTTATACCAAGAGAAATGATCGTAAAACAGAGTATTGTGATTGAGCATGCCAGCTCTTGTCAGGTGGAGAGAATGTGATTATTCAAACTGGAATCTGGACCACGTACCAGGTCAAGTGTGTGGCTATTTTTCAGTGCTTGTCTTTTTACCAGTTGTTTGATTCATCGTCTGTTAAATATCATGGCACTTCTGTGTGCGTTGTCTTTGTTTACCAAGCAATATATATATATACCAAGCATCTGTATAAATATAGATGGGATTTCTCTGTGCTTTCTTTATATATAAAGAAATATATATATATATAACCAAACTATAACTATTTGTTTATATATATAAACAAATAGGTGGAAAGGACCCTGAGATGGTGCAGAGGCACTTGGAGGAACTGGATGCCTTTAAGTCGGCAGGCCCAGATAAGCTCCATCCAAGGGGAC
>NW_005843449.1:127050-138518 GCF_000455745.1 Alligator sinensis
GTTACACAGCCACTGGCAGGGATATTTGAATGCTAATGGTGCATGGGCCAGGTCCAGGAGGACTGGAAAAGGGCCAATGTGGTCCCCATTATCAAGAAGTAGAGGAAGGAGAACCCGGGCAACTATAGGCCAGTCAGTCTCACCTCCATCCTTGGCAAAGTCTTTGAAAAAATTATCAAGGCTCATATTTGCAAGAGCCCGGCAGGACAAATTATGCTGAGGTGAAATCAGCATGGGTTCGTAGCAGGCAGATCGTGCCTGACTAACCTAGTCTCTTTTTATAACCAGGTTACAAAATGCCTGGACGCAGGAGTAGGGGTGGATGTCATATACTTAGACTTCAGGAAGGCCTTCGATACGGTATCCCACCCCATACTGGTGAACAAATTAAGAGGCAGGCATGGCAGCGATTTTATGCTCTAAAGTCAGTCTTCTTTCATCTGCTTTATACCAAGAGAAATGATCGTAAAACAGAGTATTGTGATTGAGCATGCCAGCTCTTGTCAGGTGGAGAGAATGTGATTATTCAAACTGGAATCTGGACCACGTACCAGGTCAAGTGTGTGGCTATTTTTCAGTGCTTGTCTTTTTACCAGTTGTTTGATTCATCGTCTGTTAAATATCATGGCACTTCTGTGTGCGTTGTCTTTGTTTACCAAGCAATATATATATATACCAAGCATCTGTATAAATATAGATGGGATTTCTCTGTGCTTTCTTTATATATAAAGAAATATATATATATATAACCAAACTATAACTATTTGTTTATATATATAAACAAATAGGTGGAAAGGACCCTGAGATGGTGCAGAGGCACTTGGAGGCAAACAAAAAAAAAGCCAGCATCTTGGAGAGTCTGAATTTTCTCCTTCAATAAGCGCCTAGGAGTCAGACCTTTACCGGTTGGGCTCTGGTGGTTACAAATGGGGATTAAGGAAATGGTGAGTTTTCCACCACAGGCACCAGCATCTCCTCCTCATTGTGTTGGTCTGCTGCCTTTAGAAAGAGGGCTCCAAGTCTAGGACCTGAATGGGCACCTTCAGCTCAGCAGCACTACGTGTACCGTTCTACTTCCCTATGTGCAGTCAGGGTCGCTCGTACACGTGACGACATGACGATGGACACGTGACAAAAATATCGCTTTGTGTGGCTTAATGGTGTCACACATTGCATGTGCATGAGTTTTGGGGATTTAGATGAGTTTGCATTGTTGCAAACTAAACTACTTCCTGATGTAGTTGAGTTTGCAATGATGTATTGCAGCTATTACTCAGCTCACTCCTCCAGATGAGGTGGAGGCAGGCAGGCTCCACTAAAAAAAAGGATCGGGCCCCTTGCCGCTTGTACCTTCAGCAGGTGCCTGTTGAAGGCAGAAGCACTGAGGAGCCCGATCCTTTTTTTTTCTTTGGTGGAGCCTCCCATGGCTGGGGTGCGAGTTGCCAATGAGCCAAGTGGCCCTTGAGCTGCAGGGGGACCCTGATCTTTCTGTCCATGGTGGCAGCCCCACCCCCAGGTTTGCCCAGGTGGGCTTCCAGCTCAGAGGCAGCACCCAGCCTGATCCAACGCTTCCCTTGGAGGCACCACTTGCATGGAGGGAAAGACTGGGGCCCCCGCAGCTCAGGGGCTGCTCGGCCCACTGGCAGCTTGCCCGCCAGCTGCAGGCAAGCTCCGCTGGGAAAGAAAAAAAGGATAGGGCCACTCGCCATAACGTGACAGAAAAATAAAACCCCAAAATTGAAATGGTGGCTTTCAATTCAAAGCCCACCGTTTCAATTTAGGGGGAACTGAAGACTAAACCCCTGTCGTGTGTACAAGCACCCTGGACGGCAGTATTGTAGCTGCGTACATGGAGTTTTTGGCACTGACGCAGCGGTAGTGATTTAGCTTCCTTTGTGCGGTGGGTGCACAAGCACGTGAATGTACACAGAGCGTGCTGCATAATCTATACACTAGCCTAATGCCAATGTATCCGTCCTACCTGCTGGCTAGTGCAGGGCCCAGTCTAGCCTTGGGGTGATATCTACTAGAAGATGTTCCAGAACAGGCATTTGGACCCCTTGAGGAGAGCTGCTCCAGCTGTTGCAGGGCAGCAGAGGAGGTTTAGAGTGGAAGAGACAGCCTACTGCAAGGTGAAGGGGCACGACTAAGGAGGAGCCCCCTGATTCCTGTAAAGCTATAGTCTGTGCCGAGGACCGGCTGCTCCTGAATAGGGAAGGAACGATCCACCTCCACATTCCCTTGCCAGGGACTGTTTGCCTTCAGAGCTACCCACGCTCTGCTTTCCCACAGTTTTCAGCAGCAAGTGCAATCTGAAAGGTAGTTTCTATTTTGCATATTGATATCCATGTAGCAGTTGCCGTCTCCCAAATCTCTGCTTTCCCTTCAGGGCTGGGACAGCTGCTCAGCGGCCCGGCTGTAATTAATCACAGACTGCCTGGGCTGTTCTGCAAACTCACCTCTTATCTACGTTGGATCAGTTTTCTCTTCCAGGTGTCCCAGTACCTTGTTTCCCAGGGAGGCGTGCCTTTTACAAGATCTTTGGATGTCGTATACTAAAACCCCAGAGCAGTTTTTACCATCTAATCTGTCTCGCTAAGCTGGCTGGCAGCAATCTGCTACCTTCGGAAACTGGTGTCTCTCGTTCTGTTTTATACAGACTGTAACGCCGTATTGGTCACTGTAGTATCCGAGTGCATTATACAGCCACGATAAGCATCTGTTGTGTGCAGCTCATTCTTTCACAGTTCCACTTGGCCAGGGGACAATTAACTTGCACCGCACAGTTTTGGTTGGTTTCCAAATAAATTATAGGGGGATCAGTTGTGGCAGTCCGAATATTTTGTTGGGTTTTTTTTAAGTACATTGTGCTGCGAGTCTTTTACTAGTGAAGATGAGACTGAAGTTAGATTAGATTAATTGAATCCCAATGTACTTATAGTGTTGAGGTGCTGCACTATCTCTTCAGGGTCCTCTGGAAAAAAACAAAGCGCTCTGGTTTCATCTTGTAATCTTCTGCTGAAGTTGGCATGGCATCCATGAATATGGATCCATCCAGGAAGGAGCAGAAGTTCTTCTTACTTGTGGTGAACTCCATTGACTTCTGGGATTATTCTTTTTTATCCATATCCCAGTTTTTGCATGTTTGTGAAGTGGCTGCTGAGGTTCTGTGAGGTTGAGTCTTCGGTGCCTGAGCAGGTGCGCGGGGGGCAGGGTGTCAGCACAGCTCTGACTCCATGCTTTTCAGCATCATGAGCATCCTTCCAGCTCTAACTTGCAACATCAGGATAGAATCTTTCATGGATAATGCCACATTGGAACATGGACTTCGCAGAGAAATGCCAGGACCCCATCCTTCCACGCCCTGCCCCCATCATGATGTGGCTTTCTTCCAAGACAGGGCAAGGGGGTGGATCCCAGCTGATTTTCACAGGGAACTTCTCTGCTGCCCCACTTTGGGAACCTTTGATCTTTCCTAATACTGCTGGATTTAATTACAGACTCTGATCAAGCCTTGGCATTGCATGGACCTCCTATGCCACCTGCTGTTCCAACCCCTGGTCTGAGGGTTTGGGTCTGAGACACCTACCTTGATTCCTTCAGTGACATCAATGCAGCTTGTCCCGTTGGATTAGTCTGAACAAAAGTCTAGCACCTGGGAGCAGGTGTTGCACAATGAACCGTGAAGCAGATTTGCATCGTGTTCAGTATCGGTCTGGAACACATAAAAGCCCTTGTTCTGCACTACATATGCCGAGGTGCAGATTGCTCTCTAAAGTAGTTATATAGCCCCACTGAGTACCTGTTGGTTTTGTTAACTGACCATACTTAAAAAGATACGGGGGGCCTGCTGTATGTCCCATTGGTAAGGAAAAAGTGAGCTCCGTCAGTTTGTAATGTCATTTGTAGTTCCAGATTTTCCTCTCCGTTTTTTTCGGACAAAGCCACCAACATGTTCCCTCCATTTGTCTTGAAAGCAGATGTAGCCACCGCTGTATCAGATCAGGAGGATCTCATCTCCCAGGAGCTGGAAGGCGGCTCCATCGCTCTGCTGCTGCACCATACTGTCAAGTCTTGTGCAAGAAGCTCTAGCCTTTCTTCAGCACCGAGCCAGATGGTGTCCTACGTAATAGGTGGAAAGGATAAATAATATGTGTATATATATATCCTGCCTATGCAGGGGGTCGGACTTGATGATCTATTGAGGTCCCTTCCGACCCTAACATCTATGAATCTATGATAACTGTGCACCACTAACCTATGCAGGATGAATGCAGACACGTTTCTCTGGCCTGGCCTCATTCACTCAGCTTATTGGTCAGTAATGTGCAGCCTCATGTCGCAGTGCCGACTCCTGCAGTGCTCCCAGGGGCTGTTATAGATAATGGCTGAAGCGACTTCTCTCTGCAGCTTGTTCTTCAGCATGAAAATGTCTTCTTCGTGAACTTCGTAGCTAACAAGCGGGGTTACATTTTCATGTTCTCTAGAGTGCTCCTGTCATCAGGCCAACTTCAGCGATGACATCTGGCATGAATCTGTGCGCAATATTTAGCCCCCGCTGATTTTGGAGGGACAAAATCTGACTAACATGTTTAAAAGAGAAAAAAATGATGTCACTACAACCAATGGTGAGGGAGTCATCAAAGATCCTGGGGAAGGATGGATTTGGACAAAACATTTCACCTAGGAATTTTGAAATAAATTTTTTCGGGCTAGAAAAAAGGAGGAGGGAGGAGGGTTTCCTGCCTGGGTCTGGGTGGGGCGGATGGTGCCCAGTGTGTTGCTACAGTCATAAGGCAGCTTTTTGCGATATGCAGCCTCCATTAGGAAATCACCAAGCGAGAGCTTCTGGGGAGACAGGGTCAGCTCCCACTTCCACACTCCACTGTCCCCCACAAAGAGAGCAAATGAAGCTGGCATCATGCAGCTCCCTCCCACTGCACAAGGACCTGCAGGCAAATTAGCAGCACTTGAAGGTGGCATGCGTCTGTCAGCACTTCAGTGAGCTGTAATAATAGCTCTATTGACACTCTCCTTACTCCTTGGCAAAATTGCTGAGTTCGCAAGAGAGATTTTTTTCTTTGCTCTTTGGGCAATTCCAAGAACCCCTGCTCTGTGGTTTGCAGGTCTTTAAAATTACCCCACATTACATGAAAGCGCTTTATGAAAGTGAAACAAAATGGGCAAGGGAGCCGTCCCAGGTGTAGACCGTGACATCTCTCCTAGAAGTTCAGCAGTTCCTTCTGGCCGTGGAGAGGAGTAGCAGTGGCGTTTCCCAGTGCCAGATTTACAGCAGCTTCTGATGCCATCCCACAAAAGAATAAAGGCTTGTTTGTTTTGGGCCAAGGTGATCAAAGAGCCAAAATCTGCCTCTGGATATGGGCTCTTCTCACCAAAAGAAACCGATTTAATCCCCGTTTGTTCTCCTAGTTGAACCCCATTGCCCTCCAGTGAATTATTCCGGTTTTACATCACATGAAAAGAAAAGCATACCTGGTGCTATCTACATAGAGCAGTGGTCACCCACTGCAGGGCTCCCCCCAACCCCAACAGGCTGATTTCCCGCTGCCGGGTGGTAGATCCTGGGTTGCCCCTTTACTTCAAAAAGTGATCGTCGCCTTAAAAATGTTGGCGAGCACTGATCTGGAGGGGTTCTTTTGTTTTGCTTCACTTGAGTCTCCTGTGAGATGTCTTTCCAGCTGTGCAGACCTTGTTAGCGCTAGGCTAGATTACTGCCGTGCCTTGCCCTTAAGGCTCCCTTTGGAGCGCACTCAGCTGTTTTGGCCGCCGCCACGTGTTTGCCTCTGAGGTGTGTTTGCTACTTCTGAGACGGCCTCTTTTCTGGAAAAGTGCAGCCCGCTGGCCGTGTATACCCTGGGAATGACTCCTGCCCTCCATCTTCTCATTCAATGAGGGGAGCTCTTCCCTCCCTTTCCCAGTACGTTTAGGGTGCAGGCGGGTGACCCGCGACCTCTCCTTGGGTTCTTGGAAAAGACAGGCAGGCAGGCTGTCCGAGGTCTTTTGCTCCCTTGCTGCTACTTCCACCCATGCGTCCTGCGGTAGCTGGGACATTGGAGCATTTCTGCGCCCATTCTGGCCTTTGGGCCTTTTTCACTTCATGTTTCAAAGGTGCCTTCCAGCAGAAATGCTCAATCCGAGCATTATGTAGTGGGGTTACCCTGCCGTTAGGCTCTTGTTCAATGGGTGCACAGTCCAGGCGTGATCTCGAGATGTCGAATCATCCAACAGCCCTGCGTGTGGATATATCCAGTGCTGCCAGGTTTCCATCCTGCCTCCTGCAGAGGAACCACGCTGACCACATAAATGCCGCTCGAGCTTTCGGGGCTTTCACAGGGCTTTGGTGTCTTTTCTCATGCTTGCAATTTCATCCGCGGTCCCAACTTTCTTTAAGACCCAAATTTACCAATCGTTTCTTTTGTAATAGCAAAGCTCCTAAAAAAACCCAAACTCAATCTCTTTTGTCTTTTTCTTCCTCCCCCAGGTCTCCTTGTTCCCTGTTTTTGTGTCTTTAAAGCAATTTTTTTATTGTTAGTCCCTGCACAGAGTTATAAATGTAGTTAAAGGGAAGGGGAAAAAAAAGTCTGTCTTCTCTATGGTTTCTCAGTGTTCTCCGCTGAGGGCTGCTGCTTTCAGTCTCTCTGGCTGATCTCTCTATTTATGTCCTGCAGGAGGGCTTCGAGGAGGCTGACCCCAAGGGAAAAAGAAACACTGTCACTTGAAGTTGGGAAGTAACTTTTCTTTCCTGTTTTCTACCAGTGGGGGCCCATCCAGGAGTTCAATGTTGTGTGCTGCAAGCGTAGTCTTCCTGGAGTTTAAAAACCAGCCGGAAGCGATGCCAACCCACTAGGATGTTGACATCTAGTTTGTTTCCAAAGATGACTTGCTAAATGAATTCAAGAGCACAGCGAGCGTGTCTAGCTAGGAAAAAATTATGCCACACGTTAGGGACAGCATCGCTACTCGGAGAGCAAGGCTAACACATCGGGTGGCCAAGGGCTTGCGAGTCTCTTCTGCCTAACCCCTGTGTCGACCCAAAATGTCGTGCTAAGTTAAGGGACAAGCCATGTTACGAATCGCTGTCACAGTCTTTTTCCTGTCTGCTGGTCGTGGCTTGGGGATTCGTCTCCTGAGCACTCCCGCAGGTCTTTGTGATGCCTGGACAGAGAGGTTATCAATAAAGGTCCTTGAAGTGGAAACCCCTCCGAGTGTCAGCCTCTTTACCCGAGGCTCATGCCAAGGTGGCTGCTGGGCCCCACAGTGTGCTAGGGATGGGCACGGGGACCCTGCCGGGCGCGCCGCAAAATCTGGTGTTTTTCCTGTGGGGTTAGACTTGGGCTTGAGTAGAGGCTTCTTGATCTCTGTGGGGTTGTGTTTTTTAAAGGGAGAAGGTGAGTAACTTATAAGTTACATGTTAAGGTAAAACTTAGGTATGAGTTTTTATTGTAATGATATAGTATACACACACACACACACACACACACACACTGTTATTATTATTATAGCACATTAGGTAGGAGGAAAGGCACTTTTTACTTTGTTTTATATTATTATTTGATGGGTTTTGGGAATTCCACCCAGCGTTCAGGGCGGCAAGATCATTTTTTTTTATTAGGTTTTTAGTTTTGTTTTTTTTAAGTGGTTTTGTTTAAGGTTTTGTTTTTATGATTTTTTTTTTTTTTTTGCTTTTTTTTTTTAGGGGATTTTTTAATTATATGAAGTTTTTAGTTTTATTACCTTTTACGGGTTAGAGTAAGCTTAATTGTATGTTGCAAAGCAGGGTTACTTTGGGCTTTGTTGAAGTTTTTTTTTATAGCTGTTATTGTGGGTATTTTTTTAGAATAGTTACTTATATAAAGCAGTTTTATTTTTATTTTTAGCAGATTAGCTGGTGTAAGGTTATTTTTGAGGCCTTTGGGTTTTGTGAAGTTGTTTTTTGTGGGTGGGGAGTGAGTTTGGCTTTTTTTTAGAGGTCTTTTTGAGATGGGTTTTACAATTTTTTCTTGACTGCATTTGCATATATTTATGCTGATTACATTTTTTTAGGGTGATATAGTTATTGACGTAATTTGTTAGATTTTTTATTTGTCAGTATAGCCTTTGGGCATTGAAAGTAAGTATACACATTAAAAATATATAAGATAATGATGTATAATAAAATAATGATTATAGGATGTAACATAAAACGTATTAATTTTGTCTATGTGGGGTTTATTTTAGGAACATTTTTTTTAGTGGTGTTTAGATACTGATTTTAATTTTGCTGTTAGTTTTAGGAGTTAACTTTTTTGGTGTATTATGTGCAGGTTTGTTTTTTATTTAGAGCGTTAATATAAGTACTAATTAATTTTAATTTTTTTCAATTATTGGTAAACAGTTTTTTATGAAGGATTTCATGACATTGTTTAATTTACTGGGAAGACTTTTGTTAAGGAGAAAGATTGGGAATAAGGTTGAGTATAGATATGCTTTTTACTTTTTACAGCAGTAGCGTTACAACGGTATTTTTTAATAGGAGCTTGGGATTTTTTTTGTTATTTTACGTTACTGAAGTTACATATAGATATTTAATGGTATTGTTAATTATTACTGTTGTTTGGTTGAAAATTTTATTTAAAATGTATTTTTTTATACCTTTTGGTGTAATTTACAAGGATTTATTAGGAAGGTTTTACGATAGTATATTTATTTGTGCTGTTTGTATTGTGTATATATTTTAGAGTTTAAGAGTTTTTTCAAGAGAGTTACTTTGCAGGGGGGTTTAAGCTTTTTGCTAATAGTATAGGGACGCGGACATACTTATAGAGGGGTTAAGTTTTTGTTTTTACTTTTACTGATTTTACTTGTATATATTTGTTTAATGGTGTTTTTATTTTTGAAGAAATCACTTTTGTAAAAAGGGGTTTGTATTTTGGGTACTATTTTGTATAGGAACTGGATATAATCGCTGGGTTTTTGGACGTGATTTACAGCGTTTGTTTTTTATCTTGGTGCAATATAAAGTTTTGTATGGTAATGTAAGATATGGCAGAACTTGTTTTGTTTGTGAGGTTTTGTGTTGGTTTTTAACACTGAATGGATGATGGTGTGTCATTGTTTGAGCAATTGGACTGTTATGCTTAGGGTTCTGACATGATTTTTTTTGGTATTTTGCATTAGTTACTATTTGGTTTTTTAAGGTTTGTTGGGTAAGCTGTTTTATTTTAGTAAGCTTGTTTTTTGCTACTTTTATATTTATTTGGTTAAGTGCCGTTATGGTAGTTTTTAGTTAATTTAGGACAGTTGCGGCATTTTTGTGGCATTTTTGTTGTAGACTTGGATTTGTTTGCTAAGCAGACAGGATTGGTTTTGTTTACTTGTTGTACTACGGATGGACTTGGGTGACATTAACCTTTTACTGTAGGATTACAATTTTTTAAAAAAAGCAATGAAGGGAACATTATAAAAGTTTTTGGGATTTTATTTTTTATAATTGTGGGAATTTTTCTGAGTGGGTAGGGTCTACAGAAATTTCAAAGGAGATGTTTTTTTTTTTGTTTTTTAGTTTTAGTTTTTGTTTTGTATTTAATTGGTTAGGTTTTGGGCTGTATTTATATAAAGCCTCTTATTCCTTTGTCAGGATGGGATGCTTTTTGGGTGTAAAATTTGCTGTTGATTTTGTGATACTGGCAAATATTAATATAAAGTTTATTTGAAGCCTGTCGCGAACAGCATGTTTATATGGGTTTTTGCATAGTTTTGCGGTTTTTTTACTTTGCTGGGTTGAAACTCCTCCACGTTGGTGATATATTTATTCTTGTGGGGTAAGAGAGATGAATTCGTTTTCGGGACTACAGCTATTTTGTAGAAGAATGTAATGTTTTCATTGAGGTTGGACACGCATCCTGTACGGTGGGTAGTTCTCCACAGTTGCGCTTTTTTTGTTTTTGTGGTGTTGATTTAGGCACACCAGTGCGCTTCATAAGGGCTGCGGGTGGTTTTTGTTAGCTTTTATCTTTGGAGGTTGCTGGAATTTTCCGTGTGAAATAAGAATGTTTTAGATACGTACTTTTGGCGGGCTGTAGGCGGGTAAGAAATATTGGGCCAGGTTGTTTTTAGTGGTTGTATTTTAACGCTCGTTTTTTAGTAGTCAGGGTAACAACTGGGGAAATAGGCATGTTTTTCAGGCCTCTTTTACCCTAATGGTTATTGTGTTTTTAATAACGGTTGCTTTTTGATGTTTGAATTTTAATAACTAGTTTAGATTAGTTTTATTAGAAACAGTACCTTAGCCTTTACGGCGTTTACTGGAAAACAGTTGTTTGGTCAGTAGGAACTCAGTATTTGTTGGTGGGGGTTTTGCCTAATACGGTATTGCTTTGTTTTCATGCTAGAACTAGACTTTTGCGGGGGGGTTTGGCTTGGGCCGGGAAGTGAATTTTACTTTTATTTTTAACGAAGGTTGGAGGGATTTTGATTTTTTTTGTTTTAGACGAATAAAAATTTGTTTTTGTTTTTTTTACGTGGAATTTTTGGTCTATTATTTGGGAGAAAGGACTGGTTTTTAATTTTTCTTCACGTGTTTGCAAGTCTCGTAATATTTAAGGCATTTGTTGAATTCATTTTTTTTTTAACTTTTTGAGTAATTCTTATTTTTTATTTTCTGATTTAAATGTTTTATTTTTCTTTGACTTTGTGGATGATAAGGGATGCTGAATTAATGTTCTACATTTACTTTTTTTACAATATTGCTTTACTATCGAATTTTTAAAATGAGACTTATTGTTTATTTTTAAACAGTGTGGTTTGTTAAAACGAGTTTTTGTTTTTCTTAAAGCTCATTGTAACCACCGGGCCTCAAACATCTTACCTCGGGCTTCCTTGCTCCGAGGGTTTGCTGATATCCGGCTTGCCGTCGCAGGTGGCCTTCGGAGAGGTCTTTCCACACGCTGCAGTCCGCCCTTTATCGCATGCCACGACTTCGATCTTTCAGTGTTTGGGGCTTCGTGTAGCGTGGTTACCCTCGTCAGGTACCTGCGTCGTAGATGTCTTCTGCGAGGCTCCTCCACCCCTGCACCTCACCCTTACCCAGCCCGGTGGATCTTGGGTATTCCTGTTGGTGCTCAAGTACTCCCTCAGGCACGCAAATAACAAGCTCACCCCTCGCTCAATCTCCCTGCTAATGTGCCCTCAGCTTCTTCTGACCCGGGGTAACACAAAAGAAAAAACCTTTCAAACTTAACTAAGACTCAATGTGCCTAATGAGAGGCATAACCCTGCCCCTATTAAGCTCCCTAGCGGGGTCCGTAGCCTTGCTGCCCCTCTGCTTACCAACCGGGTGACCACTCGTGGCTTGGTCCACTAGCCCTCTCTTTCTGTGCCAGATACCTGCCACTCATTGCCCTGTATCTCCCAATGTAACCCTCTCTCCGGGCTTTCCCTGGCTGTAGCCCTCTGTCTGGGTCTTCCCT
>NW_005843450.1:0-5439 GCF_000455745.1 Alligator sinensis
CTGGACCCTCTCCAGGTTATCCACATCCCTCTTGAAGTGCGGCGCCTAGAATTGCACGCAGTACTCCAACTGCGGTCTGACCAGTGTCCGATAGAGGGGAAGTATCACCTCCTTGGCTCTGTTTGTCATGCATCCGCTGATGCACGATAAAGTGCCGTTAGCTTTTCTGATGGCTTCGTCACACTGCCAACTCATGTTCATCTCGGAGTCCACTAGGACTCCAAGATCCATTTCCGCTTTCGTTCCACCCAGCAGGTCGTTCCCTAGGCAGTAGGTATGCTGGACATTTTTCCTCCCTAGGTGCAGCACTTTGCATTTCTCCTTGTTAAATCACATTCTATTGTTTTCTGCCCACTTGTCCAACCTGTCCAGGTCTAAGTGTAGTTTTTCCCTGCCCTCCGGCGTGTCCACTTCTCCCCACAGTTTTGTATCATCTGCAAACTTGGACATAGTACACTTCACTCCCTCGTCCAAGTCACTGATGAAGACATTGAAAAGTATTGGTCCAAGGAGTGAGCCCTGCGGGACCCCACTGCCCATGTCCTTCCAGGTCGATACTGACCCATGCACTACCACTCTCTGGGTGCGACCCTCTAACCAATTTGCCACCCGCCGGACTGTGTAGTCATCCAAGTCACAGCTTCTTAATTTGTTCATCAGTATGGGGTGGGATACCGTATCGAAGGCCTTCCTGAAATCTAAGTAAATGATGTCAACCCCTACTCCTGTGTCCAGGTGTTTTGTAACCCGGTCATAAAAAGAGACTAGATTAGTCAGGCATGATCTACCTGCTATGAACCCATGCTGGTTTCCCCTCAGCATAATTTGTTGGTGCAGGGGGCTCCCCCAATGCTGCTGTGCCCTGTGCAGTCTGGAGCTAGCAGTGCTGGTGCTGCTGGTCCTGCTGCTGGTCCTCATGTGCTGTCAGTGCCGACGGTTTCAGAACTGCGGGGCCAGCAGCGCTGCAGCCAGGAGATTTCAGCACCACTTGTGGTAAACGAATGTCCCTGGGCTCAATTTAGTGGCAAAGATCCGGCCAAGCTCACTGTGTACAAGCATGGCCCTGGCTCATCTTGGATGAACAAGCACATCAGATCAGGAGCTGAGGCACTTGTACCGGTGAAAAGGGAGGATTTTCCTTGGGGCACCTGGGGCTGGACATTCCCTGTGGGTGTGAGTAGCTGTTGTGCCTTACCTCTTGCAGGGCTGTTCATGAGGTGAGACCCAGTTGGGCCCATAGCCACATTGCCCATGGTCCTGCAGCCCCTCAGGGGTCTGGTCTCAGATACCTGCAGGAGAGGTGGAGGGAAGGGCATGCAGCAGTGAGAAAGGGCCGGAGGGCTCTGGCCAGTGCCCAGTCTGGGCTGGCAGACACCTGGGCTCTGCTCTAGCTCTACAGCTGCCTGGCTGGGCAGCTGAGCTGGGCAGGTAGGGGTCAACCCTTGTGTGCTTTGGCCTCATGAGTACTGGGGTGTGAGGGCTGCATGGGGCTTACCGGCTGCCCAGAGGGAAAGGAGAAGGAGGAGGAGGAGAGCCCCTAGTGCTATGGATCCATGTCCCTGTGTCTGTCCTGCGTCCTGGGGCAGCTGGGTCAAGTGCCCCCTAGTTTCACGTTCTTGAGAGGAGCAGAGCAGTGCTGGCAGGAAGGGGCAGCCCCAGCACTGGGTTGGTGCCAGGCTCCAGCTGTGTGCCCCCAGCCACTGCCAATGCCCGTATTCCAGTGTCATGTTGTGACCACAGCAAGGTGAGGGGAGCTTGGGACAGTGGCATGTATGCATCCCTGCCCCTGTCCCGCAATGCCCGGGAGTGTGGCCAGGCTGGACATTTGTATGCACACACACACACACACACACACACACACACACACACATGTGCATGCGCCTCCCACACCTCCCAGGAGTGGAGCTGGGCAGAACACCATGAACACACACACACGCATACACGCATGCACACATGAACATGCATACTCCTAAATGCACACCCTGACTCAGGCGCACACACACAAACACATTCTTGTACACACAAACACAGACATCCACACTGGCATGCACACCCACACATGCATGCCAGATCCAAGCCAATCTCTGATCCAGATCTCTACCATCTTCTGGAAGATACTTGTAAGTGTTTCTAGAGAGCCAGTCAGCTCCCAGTGATGCATCTGTGTATCACACGGCTACCTCAGCCAGGCTGTTTTGCTCAGTGGTAATCCCTTGATAGTGCTCTCCCTCTTACCCTATTCCAACCCTACCCTCTGTAACCAATAACGTTCTCCTTTGTGATGGTGTAGGAGACTTATTGAGGGGTGGGTTTAATTATGCCTAGAAGGCCCCTTAGGTCTGCGGACTAATGGAGACTATCCTTTTTGGCCCCCGACTTGGGGAGGAGCCCCAAGTGCTTGGATTGGGTCGAGTACCCGTAGGACTATTAGGCCTGTGCTTCCCCGAGGACACAGGACCTAGAAGGTCCCCTCTCGGGGTGGTGGCAGCACGTTAACCCTGGACTCTGCGGTGGGGCTCGAAAGGGGGGCTGCCAGGGCTTAGGCGCCCCTGGAGAGACACGTGGAGTCCAGATGGTGGACGGGCGGGGTGAGGTGGGAGGCTCAATGCAGGAGCTCCCCCTACTGGCCCGCCACGTGCACAAACATGTACACATGCATGCACAGAAACTGACACACCTGCACACCCACACATACACAAACACACACGTGCATGCATGTACCCTAGTGCACACACACACATGCAGGCCTATGCACACACTCACCCACACAATGATATGCATGCACATTTACAGGCATACACCCCCCCACGTATGTGCACAAACCTATACACACACCCACACACATCCCCACCCACACTCATTCATGCACATCCCTCCCCATGAAATCACACACATACAGATATACCTACCCACACAGACATAGGCATGTACATAATCATGTGTGCACACACATGTATGCATACCTACAACACACCCATGCATGCAAACAGATGCACACACACACACACACACACACATACACACGCAATCTCCCAGTCAGGGACACACACACTCACACCCCTGACCCTGTGTTTCCCAGGAGTAGGGTTGGGCAGGAGGAACAACACACACACACACTTGCATACACCTACACACATACACTCATGCACACACCCAAACATATGCATACCCACACATGCAGATTTATCTAGACCCCTCTGCAGGGCTGGGAGCAGAGGCAATGCCCTGGGCAGAGACAACAGGGTTGTACAAGCAAGGGTCTTTGTTCTCTGTTGAACCCCTAGAGGTCTGTGGTGTCTGTGAGGGCTGTGAAGCTTCTTGGTTATTTCGGTGGTGCTGGTAGCTCAGGCTGGAGCCCTGCAGTGACAGGCTCAGAGCCGGCTTAGAGAGCCAGTGCTCAGGAGCCCTGGGAAGGAGAGTGAGGCCAGTGAGGGGCCAGGAGCCAGGGAAAGGCTGAGCCAGGTCAGGGGGTTCACTGGATAAGCCACACTAGAGGGTCCAGGAGCCCAGAGGAGGGGCTGTGTGTGGCACCAGGGGGTTCAACTGTGTGGTCTTGGTGCATGTCTGTGTTCAACAGTTGGCGAACTTGTTGGATGCTTGTGTGTGATGCATTGGGGGGTGTCTTGGGCCCTGCATCTCCAAAGGATCTTGCACTCCTGGTCAAGTCTCACCTCCACCCCATAATCCCAGGACGTGCAGTCCTGGTACAAGGGAGCGATGCCCCGGTGAAGGTGGGTGATGGGGTTGGATGCCTCATTTGGCTGCTGAGCAGGAGACTGGAAGTTGTGCTGGCAGCGCTGCTGGGGGAGTGTGAGCCGGGCTGTGATTGTAGGACACTGGGGAAGGAGTGATTTCCAAGTGTGAGCAGAGCACAAGGGCGAGCGAAGTGGAACTCCTTCTTCCATATGACATTTTAGGATTACAACATTAATAGATTAATATGCATCATGTGCAGGGGGAGTTGTCCCCAGGGGAGACTGGAGTTTTGTCCCTTGATGCCTGCACAGCTGCCTGGCACCAAGGCGAAGGAGCGCGACTCTGAGAGTCAGATGGGAGAGAATAAATGGTCTCCCAGAGATGGGATACTACAGAGCCCTGAGAGAGCCAGGAGCTGAGAAGAGCCAGGTTCTCTGTGATGGGACTCCAAGCTAGCCATGGCCATGAGGGCACAAGTCCCCAGGAGGCAAGCTACCCAATTACAGGGCTCAATTTAGTGATCAATATTTACAAAACCCTGCAACTTTCATAACAACGGGGGGAAAAACGAGCACCAAAGTGGCTCAGGCCAAGCCCAAAACACGTTTCAAACCCGTGGCCCCCAGCACTTCCCTCACACCTGCCAGGGCTCGTCCCCATCTCGTGGCCATGGCAGGCAGGGATCACACTGCAGCCGGCTCCCCCTCCTTGTCCCAGGAGCTCTCAGCTTCTCCTCTGGACTCTCAGGAGGAGAAGCTGCCCATGGCTCCAGGTGTCTCTGCTGCAGTCCCCCATGGCAGGATCCCTGTCTCCCCCCAGGGCTTCACCCCAGCCAGCTCTGTGCGCTCCAGCAGGCTGCAGGCAGCTGGCAGCACACAGGCCCTGCACGCTCCAGCTCCCTGGCTTGTATCTCTTTGCCCAGCTTCTGGCACAAGCCAGAGCTCTCTGGAAAGGATCTTTGCAGCCCATCCAGGTGGCAGAGTGCAAGAAGCCAGGCCTGTGGCAGCCTCCCGGTCCTCCCCAACCCCACACCTTGTGCCCCCAGATCCGGCCTCTGTGCACACACTGCCCCACTGCACCTGCACCTCTCCCTGCTGCCTTCCCTGTGCTTGTTCATTCAGGTCAGGAGCAGTTACTCTGGGGTTCCTCCCTCCTGGCTCCCTCCTTGAGCTGCCCAGTCCATGTTCAGTCCTGGGGTCTTTGTGCTTTCCTCAGGCTGCTGCGCCTTTAAGGCAGCCCCCTTGGGCCTGCAGGAACTTGGGGCTGCAGCTGTCCCCGTGCTGCCCCTTTTCCTCTGGGCACTGCCTCACCCTGATTCTACCTTCATATGGTTACCATATGTCTGGGTTTTCCAGGACATGTTATTTTTTTGGGTCCTCCCATCTACCTCCAGGCAGTTTTTAAAAATAACAAATGTAGGGGTTTTGCTCTGTCTTCGTCCAACATCAAAGCTTTTCCTGGCACTTTCCAGCTTGCCCTAGCAGGGGGCTGCTGAGAATAGGGGAGAGGCCAGGGCACCAACAGCATCTGCAGCCCCAGCAGATGTCTGTAGATGAGTCTATGAGAAGTGGGGATTGGCGACCCAGGGCTGGTGGGGGTGGTGAGTGTGGGGCTCCTGGCTCTGAGCCCGGGCGAGGTGGGAGGTGCCAGGGTCGGGGCCCAGTCTAGCCTTGAGTGCAGCCACGGGGAGCCGGAATGGGCTGCGGGCTGCGGGCCTGGCCAGGAGGCTCTGTGCGGGGAATC
>NW_005843450.1:5532-10113 GCF_000455745.1 Alligator sinensis
GACCCTGCATCCTGGCCCCTGCTGCCCCCCACACGGCCTGTGCCTGGAGCGGGAGCACAGCGGGGCCTTGGGCTGGGTTTGAGCCCCACCAGGGCTGGGGGGTTCTGCCACTCCCCAGCCTCCCACAGCCTCCGCCCTGGGGGAGTCTCCCCCGTGGGGCCTGGCACATGGGAAGTGGCTGTGGAGCGCGGGGTTTGAGCTGGTTCCCAGCACTGACACCCGCGGGTACAGGGCAGAGCTCGGGGCTCAGTGGGCATCTTTTGCCACTCCTGACTCTGCCCCGTCCTGTCGCTTGCTGCCCCCAGGGGTAGGGACTGGGATCAGGACTCCGGGGGCAGGACGTGAACTTGTGGGCCTGTTGCCCCCTGGTGGGATCAGGCCCTGCCCAGGGCCATACCCCCAGGGGAAGGCCCCAGTCCTGGGGTCCGTGTCCAGCTCAGACCCATGTTTCTTGGCTGGGCCTCCAGACTGGACAGCACCGAGAGCAGCGGCAGGTAGCCTGGTGTGTGGCTAGGGGTGTCCAGCCAGGCCTAGCTCCTGCCTGCTGTGCTGCACGGCCTAGTCGCCACCTCCTCTCCTGCAAGGCAGGTGGATCCATGGGCTCTGCCTTTGTGCTTTCACCTTCCCTGTGTGGCTGGGAGAAGAGGTCAAAGTGCAGTAAAGCTGGAGCTGCTCCTGCCACACACCTCACAGGCCTGCGGCCTCATGGCCCTGGGAAGAGCAGAGGGAGCTGGAAGGCAGGGTGCAGCCCAGCACCCTGCTCCCCTTCCCCGCAGCAGGCAGCACCTGGTGCAGTGGGAAGCACAGGCTCCGAGCTGCAGCTGTTATATTAGTGGCCAGGTCCAAGCAGGAGGGTGACCAGAGTGGGTGAGCATCTTGATTCTGGCAGCCCAGGGGCTATACAAGGCTGTGGACCTATGGACAGAGAGCAAGAGACACCCTGCACCCCTGGACTCCCCACCCAGCTCCACCACACAGACCGCGGGTGGGAGGCAGGAGCAGTCTCCATTAGCACAGGCCTGGAGATGACCCAACAACAACCCCACCCCCAATTCCCCTGCCTAGTCCATCCTGGCCCAGCTGGGCGATGGGTGCTGGGTACACCAGAACATGTTGCAGTATTTGTAACAGGTGTAACTGTAAAAGTGTGGGGGCAGTTTAGTCTGCCAAGTGAACCACAAAGGTCACAAGACCTCTTAGATTCATAGATGTTAGGGTCAGAAGGGATCTCAATAGATCATCGAGTCCGACCCCCTGCATAGGCAGGAAAGAGGGCTGGGGCTAGATGACCCCAGCTAGATGCCTATCTAACCTCCTCGTGAAGACCCCCAGGGTAGGGGAGAGCACCACCTCCCTTGGGAGCCCGTTCCAGACCTTGGCCACTCGAACTGGGAAGAAGTTCTTCCTAATGTCCAGTCTAAATCTGCTCTCTGCTAGCTTGTGGCCATTACTTCTTGTAACCCCCGGGGGCGCCTTGGTGAATAAATCCTCACCAATTCCCTTCTGTGCCCCCGTGATGAACTTATAGGCAGCCACAAGGTCGCCTCTCAACCTTCTCTTGCGGAGGCTGAAGAGGTCCAGGTGCCCCAGTCTCTCCTCGTAGGGCTTGGGCTGCAAGCCCTTAACCATATGAGTGGCCCTTGTTAGGGTACAGTTTTATACATATACATATCCGTACATATATATATGGATACACACACACACATATCTTTACACACACACGCACATGTCTGTATGTGTGACGAGGTACAGGCAATGCTGCGTCTGTCCTCAGCCACCTTGTCCCTCCTCAGCTATTTGAGACTCTGGAGGACTGGGAATGGCCTAAAAAACAAGAAGAATGAGCCTGTGACTCGCAGTCTGGGCCCTTGGGTCTGAGCACCTGGTAGACCCAGAATCTCTGGACTTCCCTCTAAGCCAGGCATGGGTGCAGGCAGCGCACAACTCCTGAGAAATGGAGAAACTGGTCTGGGGTCAGGAGCGTGGAAGATTTCTATCACAGTCTCCTTCCTGTTCCCCTTGTGTCCGTTTTTTTTTCCCTTTCTCTCTCTTTTAAACTTGGCTCTTCACTTCTCTGTCCCTCTCGTGGCTAAGCAGCTCATTGAAGTGAGAGGCCCCTTTGCCTTTCTGACTGGCCTCACACACCTGGGTGGGGGGCTAAAACTCCCTATTCTTCTAAGCAATGGCATCAGGACTGGGAGGGGCCTGGGGCTAAAGACCCTGCCAGTCTACCCGGCAACCAGTGATGCATTTCCAAATGGTTGCCTGGCAGCCAACAACTGCTGGCCTTCACTGGATCAGGTAAATGAGATCATAAGGTCTATACAAGAAAAAGACTGCCTAGGAGGAGGGGCAGCAGCCATGGTGAAGATACTGAGAGCAGATGAACCTGGGCACCTCTCTTTCTTGAAGATCATGGACACACTATGAACTGCCACCTCCAGAGGAAAGCTGTATCAGCCTCTGGATGATACTTGTGAGTAAGTTACTTGAAATCTAACTAGATATATAGCCTGCAGTAACTCAGATGTGTGATCACAGGGTTATTCTTTGATATTGCTCTACCTTGTACCCTATTCCAAGCCTACTCTTTGTAATCAATAAAGTTCTCCTGTGTACCTAGTGTGGGAGACTTATTGGGAGAGGGTCTAGATCAGGTGTAGGCAATGTTTTTTGGTTGGAGTGCCAAAAAATCCACAATGTCTACCTTGAAAGGTGCCAGAGTGCTGACATGCTAGAGCCCAGAGCAGCTGTTTGCAGCCTCCCAGCTGCAGCCAGGGTTTGCCAGCCCCCCAGCTGCCTGCTGGAAACAGCCTGGGCTCCATCACCAGCAGCAGCTGCTTCGAGCCTGGGCTGGCAGTGGCATGCTAAGCAAAATGGCCTTGCATGCCATGCTCAGCACGCATGCTGGGGGTTGCTGATCCCAGTCTAGATTGTGCTTTAGGGTCCCCTTGGTCCGGCTGACTAAGGGAGAGCACTAGTTGTGCCTCAGACTAAGGGAAGCACCCCAAGTTCTTGCAGTGGGTTGAGTACCCTCTAGAACTGCAAGGCCCCAGGGGGCAGAGAGCCTAGGAACAATCCAGACCCTGGGTGGTGGCAACATTACCTTGAAGCTTGCGGGTGCGGTCCTGGAAGGGGCTCAGCTGGACATGTGGCACCCCCTGGGAGGCACTCAGAGCCTGGTAGGTGGTTCAATGCAGGAGCACCCCCTATTGACCCACCATAAGGAACATCTCCTGACACAAACATTGCTGCTAGCAACTCTGGCCCATGACAGCAGTCACCATTCCCCTTCAGGCACCACCTCTGGAGGGAGCTTCTTCCACAGTCTGGACACTCTGACTGTGAAGAAGTTTTTCCTAGTTTTGAGCCTGAATCCAGGAGTTTGTGGTCATTACTCCTGGGTTTCCCTGGTGAAAAACTATGGCAGCAGTGGGATTCGAACCCACGCCTCCATAGAGACTGGAGCCTAAATCCAGCGCCTTGGACCGCTCGGCCATGCTACCACTGAATTTGCAGCTGTGCACTAGACTTAGGATACTGTGGGGGGGGTGTCTCCAGGATGAGGTGTCCCACGTGACAGATGTATTCTGCCTTATGGTTCCTGGACATCCAGAGGGTGAGTTTTATCTCCACCTGGTAGTTCTTCCCATCTGCAGACAGCATTCATGAATGCAGTGCCTTATTCACAGATTTCTCCATTCGCGGAGGATGTGGCAGAAATGCCACCGTCGGTGCCCCTCTCCAGAGACCTGTCTCTGCCAGCGTGAGAGGCTGGTGTTGAATCCCTCAGGGCGGGGATCTCCCACCTTGTCTGCATGACAAAAACCTGGGGCTGCTGAGGTCAGGGAGGTGATAAAAAGGCCTGGGCCAGGAAGAAGGCAGCCATTAGCCATGCGGTCATCCAGGTGAATCTGAAACTGGGAGAGGAGCTTCACCATCGGAAACTGGCTCTCTCCTCATCACCGCATGCTCCAAGAGTGCCCTGCCTCCAGAGGAAACTCCAACCACCTCTGGATGATGCGAGTGAGTAAGCTACTTGAGATCAGACTAGATATTTAGCTTCAGTAACTCAGATGCGTGTTGAATGGTTTGCTCGATGGGATTCCTCTGATATTCCTATGACACTGCTCTACCTTGGAAGTTGGTTCCAGCTCCTAGCTGCCCGGATTGTGAAGTAGTGCCTCCTGATGTCTAGCCTGAATCTACTCTCATGATAGGAAGCTTTGACTGCTTGGATGGCCACTATTCCATGTTACTCCCGGTAGTGTTCAGGGGAACAGGGACTCTCTCATTGCCTGCTGGTCCCCCTTGGCAAATCTATAGATGGCCACCTAATCCCTCCTCAGCCTTCTCTTGTGGAGGCTGAACAGGTTCAGGTTCCGTCACCTCTCCTCGTAGGGCCTGCCCTGCTGTCCCTGGATCATGCGGGTGGCCTCCTCTGGACCCTCTCCATGCTCTCCACATCCCTCTTGAAGTGCAGCACCCGAACTGGACGCAGTACTCCAACTGCGGCCTGACCAGTGTCACATAAAGGGGGAGGATCACCTCCTTGGACCTGCTCGTGATGCATCTGTGGAT
>NW_005843450.1:10127-18116 GCF_000455745.1 Alligator sinensis
CCTGACCGCGTCCTCACATTGGTGGCCCATGTTCATCTTGGAGTCAATAGTGACTCCAAGATCCTTTTCTGCCTCTGTGCTGATGAGAAGGGAGTTCCCGAGCCTGTAGGTATGCTGCCGGTTCTTCCTTCCCTGCTGCAATACCTTGCACTTGTCAGTATTGAAACCCATCCTATTCTCATCTGCCCACCCCTGTAACCTGTCTAGATCCAGTTGTAGCCTGTCCCTCTTCTAGCGTGCCCACTTCTCCCCACATCTTAGTTTCATCCACAAATTTGAACAAGGTGCTTTTCACCCCCTCGTCCAAGTTGCTGATGAAGATGCTGAACAGCATGGGCCTGAGGACCGAGCCCTGGGGGACCCACTGCCCACATCCCTCCAGGTTGAAAATGACCTGTCCACCACCGCTCTCTGGGTGCGACCCTCCAGCCAATTTGTGACCTTTCTGACTGTGTTGGCATCAACACCACTGTTGCCTAATTTTTTAATGAGAATGGGGTGAGAGACAGTGTCAAAGGTCTTCCTAAAGTCCAGGAAGACTATGTCCACTGCGACACCTGTGTCCAAGGTTTTTGTGACCTGGTCACAGAAGGCCAGCAGTTTGGTCTGATAGGACCTGCCTCTAGTGAACCCGTGTTGATTGCCCTTAAGCATAATCTCCCCTGCCGGTCCCTCACAGATGTGCTCCTGGATAATTTTCTCAAAGAGCTTTCCCAGGCCCGAGGTAAGATTAAGGAGCCTATAGTTTCCTGGGTCCTCCTTCCTCCCTTTTTTGAAAATGGGGACCACATTGGCCCTTTTCTGGTCCTCTGGCACCTTGCCAGAGCACCACGAGTGCTCATAGAGCTGTGCCAGGGGTCCTGCAATGACCTCTGCCAATTCCCTCAGCATGCTGGGGTGGAGATCATCAGGACCTGCTGATTTGAACACATCTAGCCCCACCAGATGTTTCCTGACTAAGTCCTCACTGACCCTGCACCTGGCTGCCTCTCCCCTGGATCTGTCCAGGATCCTGGTGTGGGGAATGTCCTGGTCCCTGCTCAGAAAAATGGAGGCAAAGAATTTGTTAAGGAGGTCAGCTTTGTCATCTGGTGCCACCACCAGAATCCAAGTGTGTCCTGCAGTGGCCCCACATTACCCGGTACCTTCTTTTTACCCCCTATGTATTTAAAAAAGGACTTCTTGTTATCTTTGATCTGGGTCGCTAGTCCCAGTTCTGTCTCTGCTTTAGCCTGCCTAACAGTCCCCTACAATCTCAAGCAATGGAGGTATAATCCTCCTTGGTGATGGCCCCTCTTTTCCATTGGATGGAAAAGGGTGATGGCCCCTCTTTTCCATGCCTCCTTTTTAGCTTTGAGACATTCCTGGATGCTTTTGGTGAGCCATGGGGGCTTGTGAGCACTCTTGCCCCCTTTGATCCATGTGGGGATTGTCACCCTTTGGGCTTGGAGGATCGTCTCGTTAAGGAACGACCACTCTTCTTGGACTACCAACTCCTCTCCCCTCCGGGACCTCAGTGCCTCCCTGACTAGTCTCCTTACCTCATTGAAATCCGCCCTCCTGAAGTCCAAGGCTGCTGACTTGCTGCAGGCCTTTGACCCCCTGCGCTTGGATGGTGAATTCCAGCAGGCTATGATTGCTATCATCCAGGTGGTCAAGAACCCACAGTCCCCTCACCAGGTCATCACCTGTGGCCAGGACCAGGTGCAACAAGGCATTTACCCTGGTGGGAGTGTGCACCTCCTGGGTTAGACAGAGGTCTTTTAACTTGGCTAGGAACCTGCATGAGGAGTCAGACCTGGCTGACTGCTCTTCCAAGCAGATGTCCAGATAGTTTAGGTCACCCATGATGACCACGTCCCTTGATGTAACTGCCTCCATGAGCTGACTTGAGAATTCCTGGTCCAGCTCTTCCCCCTGGTTGGGTGGTCTGTACTAGACCCTCCCTGTTAAGTCCCTTTCCCCTGACTCCCTTGTATGTTGACCCAGAGCACTTCAGTCTGCCCCTCCTCTGACCCAGTGCTGTTTGCTAAGGATGTGTATTGCTCTTTGACATAGAGCTCCACACCCCGACCTTTCCTCCCCATTCTATCTCACATGTAAAGCCTATAGCTCTTCATGTTTACCTCCCAATTGTGCACTGGATCCCACCAAGTTTCAGTGAGCCCCACTGAGTTTGTCTTAGCTAGCAGGAGGGCAAGTTCCTCCTGCTTGTTCTCCATACTATGAGCATTAGTGTAGAGGCATTTATGGTCTTCTGAGGGTGTATGCACCACTCCCCCCGCCCATCCCAGGACTATCTGGGCCCCTGTCTCTTACCTGGGTACTTCTTGTGCTCATCACCTGTCTTGGCTGGGCTGTTCTTGTGGGTGGCTCTTGGTTCGGTGTTCCATGGCTGCCTCCGTCCTCATCCTCCCCTTCCCCTGACAATCCTAGTTTAAAGCCCGCCAGAGGAGATCAGCCAATCTGAAAGAGAACACATGCTTACCTTTGGAGAATAAGCCACCTTGAATGGGCTGTTTTTCTCAATCAAAAGGAGAGGTGCAAAGTTGTACCTCAGGACAAGTCAGAGAACACAAACTCTCCAGTACCCACTGACCTGCGGATCAAGTACTACAGGGTGCTACTACTATGTGGTGGGAATGGCTGCCATGGCACTGGAAACAGTCAGCCAGAGAGCTGGTAGAGAGGCTAAGTTGTCTCTGTACTGGTCAGGAATGAACCCATATGGGCATTGCTTCAGTCCTACATAGGAAATGCACAGGACCCCCCAGCCAAATCAGTGGATGGGACTCAAGGCCTGGGTTTCCCAGTGCCCTGTCACTCACTGTAGCCACTTCCCTCCACTGGGCTACCACCCACGATGTATTTGAAATGCCAATCTGCAAACTTCTTCCTGATATTTATATTTAACATAATGGAAACACAATCCTTCTGCCAGGCTCTGGAGGGGAATTAGAAGGGCCAGGTTCCAATTTAGGGATTTAACATCAACCACAGATGTCAGTAAATATATTGCAGACTGTCAATTAAAAAAAAAATCTTGTCCTTGCAACCGTGCTTGACTTCAGCAATGGTTTTATGCCATGCTGCTCCCTCCTCAGAGGTCCTCTACTCACCCCTACACCCAGGTACCTCTAACTACACCCCACACCATACTACCCCACTATCCCATCCTCAATCTGAGCCCTGCTACTGTCACCACCCCCAGTCCTGCCAGAGACCTCCGACGGACTGCTGTCTGTCTATGTGCCTTCCAGCAGCATTAGAGCCAGGTGGCAGGATGCCGTAGCAGCAGTTCATGGCTGGGGAGAAGGGCTACAGTAGCTCCTGTGGGCTACAAAACCTTGAGAGAATGCTCTATGTAGGGTGTACAAAACTCCTGGATCAGACGTGATATCTGTTATTAGACCAACTAAATAGTAGCAATAGTTTCCATGGAAGATATTGTATTTAGCCGTTTGGAAGAAAATAACTTCATTGCTAAACAAGAAAGAAGGATTTTTCACCTCCCTGACTGCCTCTGACATTGGACAGCTCCAGGGATGAAGACAGCCTATTCTGCACATCACAGAGCAATGCTCTCACAAAAGGACTCTCGGATCCCAGAGGAATACACTTCCAGCCTAATGGGCATAGAGCAAGCTTCGAGGGCATCCTCATCAAGTAAAATATGTTGTTTTCATTGAACGCTTCTGCCTCATCATCACTGTGATTGCAGGACAGACTCAGCAGTGAGGGATGGGCAGGAAAACCATGATCTCTGGCATGGTGGCTGCCCATGGCATGACCCAATTGCTGCATCCTTGCACCCCTGGGAGGGGGAGTTAGGGCTGGTGCTCCCCCAAACTGACCAGACCACGTTAGGAGAATGGTGCAGGGACCAGGAGGAATCTCCTGGCTTGACACTTTCTAAAGGTGTGATGGATGTGCCTGGCCACTTCTGTTTCTTTGAAATAGTGGACAATTGAGCTTCTATACCCACTGTGGGCATTGCCAGAAACTGTGCTTATTGGCTTGATTTTTCATGAATGGTTGTCCTAAGTACCCACTTCATTCTGGCATGTCCATTGCTTTATAACCACAACCTTTCTAGGACTCCCAGCCACAGGGTACTCTGCAGAAATTAGATTCTTCCCAGGCCTGTTGTCTCTTCCTTGCACCTCACAGCAAGTACACCATGCTTTCACAGAGATCGATGGCAAGAAGGAAGAAACAGGAGCCAAAGAGGGTCCAGCTACTTTCTTGGCCTGATTTACAGTTGCAATGGCTGTTCCTGGACTTGCAGCCTGGCTAAAGATCCCTGCAAAGGAAGAGCAAGAAAGTTTGCAGCCACAGTTGTTTTGCAAAAACATACGCGTGGTTTTGATTGGCTCCTGAGCCACACTGGGAGAGGGGTCTCAAGGGACAGGGTGCCCCGGGACCTGAGAGCCCAGGCAAGAACCACGCTGCAGCCCCCTGTGGGGGCTGTGGCTGTGAATAGAAGCTGTGATTAAGGATGGGGAGAAAACCGACCTGGTATCCTTTCTCCCATAGACTTGCCTAAGAGGGCGGGTGTCAATCTGGGAAGGCTCTGGGGGAGTTAGGTGAGAGAACGACCTGGGGCTGGGTGGGTGATAAACCAAGGGTTGTTCCAGTTATCAGCACAAGGGGCTGAGTCTGGGAATTGGAGAAAGCTGCTTTTGGGGAGCGGCCGGGGGGGCGGGGGGGCGGGTGGTGTGTTTCTTTTGCAGGTGCAACAGACAGCGGGACCACAGGAAAGCTTCTCATCCCCAGGCAGGCTCTTTCAGAGAGCAGAAAAGCATCTTCTCTCGGAAGCGACGCCAGCCAATGTTGCTGTACTGCTAGTGTTGGGGAGAGCTGATATTTGGTTACCCTCTGTGCTCCTGCTGGAATCCACTTGAGTCTCAAGGTTGAAGCTGGGGAATTGTACTGAGAGCGATCTTTATTGAATCGCTATAACGTGTTCTTAGTTCATCGGTACACTGGCTTTGACAATTAGATTATTGAGATCCTCTTTTGATATTAACCTCATTCGTATGTTGGCTCTTTTGGAAACAGTTAGACTGCACTCCAGTGGGGGGAACCACAAGAAAGCACTCCTTGGAGAGGTGACCCCAGCCTTACGAGGTGGGGAGTTGCTCAAGGCTATTGGATACCCAAGGACCCTGAATCATGACATAGCTGTGAGTAACACTGTGGCCAGGGTTACATTATTTTATATATTACTTAGTACACATGCACAGCTAATGAAATTCTCTCTGTAGAATTAGATGTGTAATTCTAATATAATAAAAGCCATGCTACTTCTGCCTGTGTGTCTGTCTGTCTGTAATGCTTCCGGGCGTGGCAGAAATGCCACGGTCTGTGTCTCTCTCCAGAGACCTGTCCCGGTCAGCTTGGCACACTGGGGTCGAATTCCTAAGGGAGCGGGGATTTTCCTCCCTGCCTACGTGACAAAAGCCTGGTGCAGAGGGGGTGGTCCCTCTGGTGGGGACCTGAGTGGGGGACCTGAGTGGGGGAGGGAAAAGCCCCTGCTTTTCCAGTGATGCTTTTTAAATTGGTCGGCTAGTTGCCAACACTGCTGGCTTCTACTGGACTGGGCTGCTGAGGTCAGAAAGGCTATAGAAGGGCCTGGTCCAAGATGAAGGAGGAGAAGCCATTTTTCCAGCAGGGCACAAGCATCAGGACACAGGGAGAGAGTCTGATGCAACAGAAACACCCTTTCTCTGGAAATCTCCCAGCCAGATCTCTACCATCTTCTGGATGATACTCGTAAGTGTTTCTAGAGAGTTAGTCAGCAAACGGTGATGCATTTGCGTATCAAACGGCTACCTCAGCCAGACTGTTTTGCTCAATGGTAATCTCTTGATAGTGCTCTACCTCTTACCCTACTCCAACCCTACCCTCTGTAACCAATACAGTTCTCCTTTGTGATGGTGTAGGAGACTTATTGAGGGGTGGGTTTAATTATGCCTAGGAGGCCCCTTGGGTCTGTGGACTAAGGGAGACTATCCTTTTTGGCTCCTGATTTGAGGAGGAGCCCTAAGTGCATGGATTGGGTCGAGTACCCATAGGACTATTAGGCCTGTGTTTCCTTGAGGACACAGAACCTAGAAGGTCCCCTCTCGGGGTGGTGGCAACACATTACCCCCGGACTCAGTGGTGGGGCACCCCTGGGGAGACATGTGGAGACCGGCAGGTGGATGGGCGTGGTGAGGTGGGAGGGTCAATGCAGGAGTTTCCCCTACTGGCCTGCCACACGTGGTGGTAGCGGTGCAGGAGTTTCCCCTACTGGCCCGCCACACGTGGTGGCAGTGGTGGGATCCGAATATCCTGCTGTATTAGAGGCATAATTTGGGAAAAGGAATAGAGTCACTGGAAACGCTTGAGCAAACAATTATCAATTAGGTATTGGGTCAACTGGACAGTGTAGATAGCCAGGATGGCTGACAAGCATGTCCAAATAACCGTGCCCAAACTAGGAGAACTGGCGAAAGAGAAAGACCTTCACGCAAGGAAGGAGCATAAGAAAGACCTGATTAAGCTCCTGTGTGATGATGATCAGGCCTCATCATCTCCTCCAAACCTCCAACCGGCAAGCACGGAGGGCTCCGATGGGCCACCCTCTGAGGAAGACTTGCGGAGACTCCAGCTGCAGCTACAGTTGAAAAAGATGGAGCTGGAGGCCCAGCGTGAGCGTGAGAAGGTACAGCTAGAGTTGAAAAGGATGGAGGTGGAGGCCCAGCATGAAGAGGCCAAGTGCCAGGAGAGAGAGAAGACAGCACAGCGGGAGGCGGAGGCCCGGTATGAAGAAGCCGAGTGCCAGGAGGCAGAGGCCAAGTGCAAGCATGAACTAGAGGTACTTCATCTGTGGCCCAACGGGGGAGACGCGGGGCCTCCGCGAGCGCCCGGGGGACACCCCAAACTGAACACCTCAGCCTTCTCTTGCTACCGAGTCGGAGATGATCCTGACATATTCCTCAGCATCTTCGAAAAACAAACCCGACAGTGGAAGGTGCCAGAGGAAGAGTTCATGATGCACATGGCTGCTCTGGTAGAAGGCAACATGGCTGTGGTCCTGAATAACCTGCCCATGGAGCAAGCAGATGACTACCAGACCTTCAAGAAGGCAGTGCAGTTGAGGTTTAACCTGGGTCGAGTTCTTCCCCAACTGGTGCCGTACTACTGTTCCGCAGTCGGGAAAGTCCACGCATGAATTTGCGTCCCTGATATGGGACTCGCTCCCAAAGTGGAGGAAGGGGACTTCAGCAGATATGGTGGAGAAGATGGACATGCTGCTTGCTCTGGAACAGTTCTATGTTCAGTGCCTGAGGGAGATTAAAACCCTTGTCCAGAACAGAGGACCTGAAACCCTCTGGGAGGCTGCTCAAATTGCCGACCAGCTGTTGCTACACCGACAGGCACAGGGGCTGAACCAGAAACCCTCCTACTTTGGGAAGGAACAGAAAGGGCTCCAAAGAGGGGGGAAGGGAGGGCCAGGTCCAAAAGGGGAAAGAGGGCCACCTGCTGCTGAGCACAAGGCGGCCCCGGATTCGGACAAACCTCCCAATTCAGAAAAGAGGGGGTGCTATAACTGCGGGGAGTCGGGCCACATCAAGTGCAACTGCCCAAAGCTAAGCACCAAACCCAAGCCTGTCAGACATGCAACAGCTATAAGCAGTGAGGGGGGAGACCGGAGCCAGTCTGAGGGGCGTGCCTAGTGCTACAGGATTACAAACCCAGAGGAGGTGACAGCCTTCCATTGGACTGAGATAAAGGTAAACAGGAGAACCCTTGTTGGGGAACTGGACACGGGGTCCAGTGTGTCATTAATCAATGCCAACCTTGTGTCACCTGCAGATATAATCCTGGGAAGGACCCTTACCATTCAAGGGGTGGGGTCCCCGCCATTTGAGGTACCTGTAACCTGTCCCCCCATCGAGTGGAGAGGCTGTGGGATGTGCATAGACGGGGGGGTGCTGGAAG
>NW_005843450.1:18633-20007 GCF_000455745.1 Alligator sinensis
CACACCCCTATCGAGTGGAGAGGCTGCGGGATGTGCATAGAACTGGGTGTGCTGGAAGGGGCTCCTGTCCCCATCCTGGTGGGACGTGATATTATAGAGCTAGAATACCTGCGCAGGGAGGAGGGCCACCTCCTAGAGCTAGAGCCCTACCGGGTTAATGTGGTCACCCATCAACAGAGATAAAGGCTAAGGCAGGAGGAGTGGAAACTTCCCAGGGCCTGGTCACCCAATTGGCTACAGAGGCAGAGGGGGAGGAAGGAGAGACTCTGACTCCCTCTGACTGCAATCAGCCCCCGGCCATTGAGGAAACCAGTGACCTCAGGGTTGGGTTAAGTGACAGTCACAGGGAGGAGTTGGGTCAGTCAGTGGCAGAGGAAACTGAGACTCCCAGGGAGGAGTCCAAGGAAATCCCTGAGGGTGGGGGTGCACTCCTTGCAGGAGCACCCGAACTCCCTCTCGATTGCCTAGTGAGGCAAGCAGAGTTCAAGCAGGAGGTTCTAGCAGACCCCAGCTTGGAGGAACTCGGGCAGATGGCTCAGGCGTCAGAGATGGAGTTCACCCCAGAAAAGGGGGAACAGGTGGTCTGGGACAAGGGGCTCCTTTATCGGTTGTGGATACCGAAGAACCAGGCAGAGACCTGGGAGCCCTGTCGTCAGCTTGTATTGCCTCGAAAGTTCAGGCAACAATTTCTTTCCTTGGCTCATGATTTACCATGTGCCGGTCACATGGGCAGGGAATGGACTCACCAGTAGCTGCAGGTGAACTTCTGTTGGCCCAGGATTGCCCAGAATGTGACAGACTACTCCAAATCCTGTGAGACGTGTCAGCAGAAAGGCAAGAGTGGGGACAAATAAAGAGCTCCCATAGAGCCCCTCCTGATCATCGACCAACCTTTCAACAGAGTGGGTATAGACATTATGGACCTGCTGAGACATCGGACCCGCAGAGGGAAGCAATATATCCTGACTCTCATGGACTTTGCGACATGGTACCCGGTGGCAGTTGCCTTAACTTCCACTGAGGCACCCGTAGTGGTGGATGCTTCTGACACGGGCCTGGGAGCCGTACTTTTATAGGAACACGAGGGAAACCAACACCCCGTGGTTTACCTGAGCAGGAAGTTGATCCCACGGGAGCAGAACCTGTCGTCCAGCGAGAAGAAGTGCCTGGCCATTGTCTTGGTCCTGAACAAGCTCCAGACCAATCACTGCCCACCCTGTGTGGCGGGCCATTAGGGGGAGCTCCTGCGTTGAGCCTCCCACCTCACTACGCCCGCCCACCTGCCGGACTCCACGTGTCTCCCCAGGGGCGCCTAAGCCCTGGCAGACCCCCTTTCAAGCCCCTGCAGCCAGTGAGTGTGGGGCCTTGTTTCGC